>NC_092348.1:10314867-10614867 GCF_963676685.1 Mytilus edulis
AATCTGCAATTGTCAGCTCATTTTTAAAGTTTCATGGATGAAATTTGGCTACAGGCTTCAAAATTTAATAAGGAAAACAATGGTGTAATTATTTTTAAAATTTGAATTAAACTTTTTAAATTAAATTGAAATTTAAATTTATGAAATTTAAAAAAGTTTGTTTTTCAATTTAAAGTTTAAAAGGGGGTCACAGAAAGGTCATAGTTGTCTGTAATATGTATTCCTACACTTGCAAGTTAAAATGGAGGGATTTTTGAAAAATATCAGCAAATAGTATTAGAAAAAGTCACAGGGAAAGAAATAATAAATGTGTTATATGGGATCAGGGGACAGTGAAAGATGGAAAATATGGGCTTATTTCTTTCTAATATCTTATTTCTGGGACCTGGAAACAGAAAATAAACCCATAGTTTCAGTTTTAGGTTTTTAATAAGTTTTTGATAAATTGTGGCTATTAAATAAATCATTTAAATGCCACGGTTCAGTTATGAAAGTTGTGTGCGAATCCAGCTAACATTTATTTAGAGCCGCATCACATACATAGCCACATATTATTGTGTGAACTCAGAAACACTTGCCAGGGGCTCTCTAATTTTACATTTTTTGGAAGATATTTAAGGGGTAGGGCTATAATATAGCTTATACAAGCAATTTAAACTCAATGTACAACAATTTAAGACTCCCTTTTAAAGATTTTGATGGTCCTTAAAAGGACCGTTAATTTTATCTGTATCTATTTCAGCAGTAAATGAATAGAGCTATATCTTCCTTGGTTTTGGATCTTTTGGAGATCTGCTTCTGGTTAAGGAAACACTTAGTGCTCTTTTAATAGTTTCACTGTTTGAATTTCATTTTAATTAATGCTTCTTTCCTAAGTTTCATTTTTAAAAGTTCCTGCATTATTAACTTGTCTTTGTTATCTATATTCAGGTTGGTGAACTTGGACTAAAGTACATGGATCCCAGCCACCAACAGTTTCAGTGTCCAAGAGAACACACATATGAACTAGTGGGACATTTAGAGCAGTCAAAAGTACAACAACGCACAGTAGCGTTAGGCGGTCAGGAAGATCAAGGATTTCCCTTCACATCTGTTAAACTATAGGAGGTGCTGTTTGACTGGTTTTAGCTACAAGTGAGAACTTCTCTGCATCTAGCCTCTTATATTGTATTTTAAATGAACTTAGCAGACTATTTGAAGACTTTGTCTCATATTTTATACCATTGTTTATGGGGTATGCTTGTTTTGCATATGTAATTCTTTAAAACAGAAGATTTTTTAATTTTAATTGAAAAAAATAATATTTTTAATTTATTTTTAAACAAATTTTGGTTTCAACTAGATTTCCATACAAAGAATGAATTTGTCTACCTTATGCAATTTACAGAATGTAAATATCTCTTGAAATAAAAAAGTTTTGCTGATTTTTAGCATATTTTCTTCATGAATTTAAGATTTTCTCCGATCAATTTTCTGGTATTTGAGATGTTATAGATAAGGATCTATAATTCTGTAACTGTTTGATCAAATTTTTTGAAACTTTGCACAATAACTACTGAGATGTATATCTTTATTTTAAAAGTGCAGTTTTAAGTCTGGGAAAAAAAATAAAGTCTGACAGGAATAGGATCCCAGTTAGGGCAACCAGTCCGGTACCCACGAATGTAGTTCTTAAAAAAAATATATAACTTTTGTTATAAATTGTGTAGTGTTATTATTTCACTAGTTCTGTAACTGAATGTAGTTTTATTTGAAAGGGTAGGCTTTCTAGTTTGAATTTCTGTAAAAATTTTGATTGATTTAAATGTAATCTGGCGTCAGTACATAGAGTAAATTGCCTAAATTCTAGCCTTTATTCTTTCCCGGAAGTAGACAGACTGACCCTGTTGTCAATAAAAACAAAATTTTGCAACGGAATGCCGGTCATGAGGCACTGAGATTGCACTTAGACACTTCTAAATGAATGCCTAACATGAACCAGAAGTCCCAAGGTGGCTATCAAAATTATTTATTGAACAGGACCCTATGTATTTACTATGATTTTCAATGCGTTCCAATGGGGCAAATAATTGGGTCCCCGTTCCTGTCAGAGAGCATGTTTTGAACATTTTAATCTGCAATTGTCAGCTCATTTTTAAAGTTTCATGGATGAAATTTGGCTACAGGCTTCAAAATTTAATAAGGAAAACAATGGTGTAATTATTTTTAAAATTTGAATTAAACTTTTTAAATTAAATTGAAATTTAAATTTATGAAATTTAAAAAGTTTGTTTTTCAATTTAAAGTTTTAAAAGGGGGTCACAGAAAGGTCATAGTTGTCTGTAATATGTATTCCTACACTTGCAAGTTAAAATGGAGGGATTTTTGAAAAATATCAGCAAATAGTATTAGAAAAAGTCACAGGGAAAGAAATAATAAATGTGTTATATGGGATCAGGGGACAGTGAAAGATGGAAAATATGGGCTTATTTCTTTCTAATATCTTATTTCTGGGACCTGGAAACAGAAAATAAACCCATAGTTTCAGTTTTAGGTTTTTAATAAGTTTTTGATAAATTGTGGCTATTAAATAAATCATTTAAATGCCACGGTTCAGTTATGAAAGTTGTGTGCGAATCCAGCTAACATTTATTTAGAGCCGCATCACATACATAGCCACATATTATTGTGTGAACTCAGAAACACTTGCCAGGGGCTCTCTAATTTTACATTTTTTGGAAGATATTTAAGGGGTAGGGCTATAATATAGCTTATACAAGCAATTTAAACTCAATGTACAACAATTTAAGACTCCCTTTTAAAGATTTTGATGGTCCTTAAAAGGACCGTTAATTTTATCTGTATCTATTTCAGCAGTAAATGAATAGAGCTATATCTTCCTTGGTTTTGGATCTTTTGGAGATCTGCTTCTGGTTAAGGAAACACTTAGTGCTCTTTTAATAGTTTCACTGTTTGAATTTCATTTTAATTAATGCTTCTTTCCTAAGTTTCATTTTTAAAAGTTCCTGCATTATTAACTTGTCTTTGTTATCTATATTCAGGTTGGTGAACTTGGACTAAAGTACATGGATCCCAGCCACCAACAGTTTCAGTGTCCAAGAGAACACACATATGAACTAGTGGGACATTTAGAGCAGTCAAAAGTACAACAACGCACAGTAGCGTTAGGCGGTCAGGAAGATCAAGGATTTCCCTTCACATCTGTTAAACTATAGGAGGTGCTGTTTGACTGGTTTTAGCTACAAGTGAGAACTTCTCTGCATCTAGCCTCTTATATTGTATTTTAAATGAACTTAGCAGACTATTTGAAGACTTTGTCTCATATTTTATACCATTGTTTATGGGGTATGCTTGTTTTGCATATGTAATTCTTTAAAACAGAAGATTTTTTAATTTTAATTGAAAAAAATAATATTTTTAATTTATTTTTAAACAAATTTTGGTTTCAACTAGATTTCCATACAAAGAATGAATTTGTCTACCTTATGCAATTTACAGAATGTAAATATCTCTTGAAATAAAAAAGTTTTGCTGATTTTTAGCATATTTTCTTCATGAATTTAAGATTTTCTCCGATCAATTTTCTGGTATTTGAGATGTTATAGATAAGGATCTATAATTCTGTAACTGTTTGATCAAATTTTTTGAAACTTTGCACAATAACTACTGAGATGTATATCTTTATTTTAAAAGTGCAGTTTTAAGTCTGGGAAAAAAAAATAAAGTCTGACAGGAATAGGATCCCAGTTAGGGCAACCAGTCCGGTACCCACGAATGTAGTTCTTAAAAAAATATATAACTTTTGTTATAAATTGTGTAGTGTTATTATTTCACTAGTTCTGTAACTGAATGTAGTTTTATTTGAAAGGGTAGGCTTTCTAGTTTGAATTTCTGTAAAAATTTTGATTGATTTAAATGTAATCTGGCGTCAGTACATAGAGTAAATTGCCTAAATTCTAGCCTTTATTCTTTCCCGGAAGTAGACAGACTGACCCTGTTGTCAATAAAAACAAAATTTTGCAACGGAAATGCCGGTCATGAGGCACTGAGATTGCACTTAGACACTTCTAAATGAATGCCTAACATGAACCAGAAGTCCCAAGGTGGCTATCAAAATTATTTATTGAACAGGACCCTATGTATTTACTATGATTTTCAATGCGTTCCAATGGGGCAAATAATTGGGTCCCCGTTCCTGTCAGAGAGCATGTTTTGAACATTTTAATCTGCAATTGTCAGCTCATTTTTAAAGTTTCATGGATGAAATTTGGCTACAGGCTTCAAAATTTAATAAGGAAAACAATGGTGTAATTATTTTTAAAATTTGAATTAAACTTTTTAAATTAAATTGAAATTTAAATTTATGAAATTTAAAAAAGTTTGTTTTTCAATTTAAAGTTTAAAAGGGGGTCACAGAAAGGTCATAGTTGTCTGTAATATGTATTCCTACACTTGCAAGTTAAAATGGAGGGATTTTTGAAAAATATCAGCAAATAGTATTAGAAAAAGTCACAGGGAAAGAAATAATAAATGTGTTATATGGGATCAGGGGACAGTGAAAGATGGAAAATATGGGCTTATTTCTTTCTAATATCTTATTTCTGGGACCTGGAAACAGAAAATAAACCCATAGTTTCAGTTTTAGGTTTTTAATAAGTTTTTGATAAATTGTGGCTATTAAATAAATCATTTAAATGCCACGGTTCAGTTATGAAAGTTGTGTGCGAATCCAGCTAACATTTATTTAGAGCCGCATCACATACATAGCCACATATTATTGTGTGAACTCAGAAACACTTGCCAGGGGCTCTCTAATTTTACATTTTTTGGAAGATATTTAAGGGGTAGGGCTATAATATAGCTTATACAAGCAATTTAAACTCAATGTACAACAATTTAAGACTCCCTTTTAAAGATTTTGATGGTCCTTAAAAGGACCGTTAATTTTATCTGTATCTATTTCAGCAGTAAATGAATAGAGCTATATCTTCCTTGGTTTTGGATCTTTTGGAGATCTGCTTCTGGTTAAGGAAACACTTAGTGCTCTTTTAATAGTTTCACTGTTTGAATTTCATTTTAATTAATGCTTCTTTCCTAAGTTTCATTTTTTAAAAGTTCCTGCATTATTAACTTGTCTTTGTTATCTATATTCAGGTTGGTGAACTTGGACTAAAGTACATGGATCCCAGCCACCAACAGTTTCAGTGTCCAAGAGAACACACATATGAACTAGTGGGACATTTAGAGCAGTCAAAAGTACAACAACGCACAGTAGCGTTAGGCGGTCAGGAAGATCAAGGATTTCCCTTCACATCTGTTAAACTATAGGAGGTGCTGTTTGACTGGTTTTAGCTACAAGTGAGAACTTCTCTGCATCTAGCCTCTTATATTGTATTTTAAATGAACTTAGCAGACTATTTGAAGACTTTGTCTCATATTTTATACCATTGTTTATGGGGTATGCTTGTTTTGCATATGTAATTCTTTAAAACAGAAGATTTTTTAATTTTAATTGAAAAAAATAATATTTTTAATTTATTTTTAAACAAATTTTGGTTTCAACTAGATTTCCATACAAAGAATGAATTTGTCTACCTTATGCAATTTACAGAATGTAAATATCTCTTGAAATAAAAAAGTTTTGCTGATTTTTAGCATATTTTCTTCATGAATTTAAGATTTTCTCCGATCAATTTTCTGGTATTTGAGATGTTATAGATAAGGATCTATAATTCTGTAACTGTTTGATCAAATTTTTTGAAACTTTGCACAATAACTACTGAGATGTATATCTTTATTTTAAAAGTGCAGTTTTAAGTCTGGGAAAAAAAATAAAGTCTGACAGGAATAGGATCCCAGTTAGGGCAACCAGTCCGGTACCCACGAATGTAGTTCTTAAAAAAAATATATAACTTTTGTTATAAATTGTGTAGTGTTATTATTTCACTAGTTCTGTAACTGAATGTAGTTTTATTTGAAAGGGTAGGCTTTCTAGTTTGAATTTCTGTAAAAATTTTGATTGATTTAAATGTAATCTGGCGTCAGTACATAGAGTAAATTGCCTAAATTCTAGCCTTTATTCTTTCCCGGAAGTAGACAGACTGACCCTGTTGTCAATAAAAACAAAATTTTGCAACGGAATGCCGGTCATGAGGCACTGAGATTGCACTTAGACACTTCTAAATGAATGCCTAACATGAACCAGAAGTCCAAGGTGGCTATCAAAATTATTTATTGAACAGGACCCTATGTATTTACTATGATTTTCAATGCGTTCCAATGGGGCAAATAATTGGGTCCCCGTTCCTGTCAGAGAGCATGTTTTGAACATTTTAATCTGCAATTGTCAGCTCATTTTTAAAGTTTCATGGATGAAATTTGGCTACAGGCTTCAAAATTTAATAAGGAAAACAATGGTGTAATTATTTTTAAAATTTGAATTAAACTTTTTAAATTAAATTGAAATTTAAATTTATGAAATTTAAAAAAGTTTGTTTTTCAATTTAAAGTTTAAAAGGGGGTCACAGAAAGGTCATAGTTGTCTGTAATATGTATTCCTACACTTGCAAGTTAAAATGGAGGGATTTTTGAAAAATATCAGCAAATAGTATTAGAAAAAGTCACAGGGAAAGAAATAATAAATGTGTTATATGGGATCAGGGGACAGTGAAAGATGGAAAATATGGGCTTATTTCTTTCTAATATCTTATTTCTGGGACCTGGAAACAGAAAATAAACCCATAGTTTCAGTTTTAGGTTTTTAATAAGTTTTTGATAAATTGTGGCTATTAAATAAATCATTTAAATGCCACGGTTCAGTTATGAAAGTTGTGTGCGAATCCAGCTAACATTTATTTAGAGCCGCATCACATACATAGCCACATATTATTGTGTGAACTCAGAAACACTTGCCAGGGGCTCTCTAATTTTACATTTTTTGGAAGATATTTAAGGGGTAGGGCTATAATATAGCTTATACAAGCAATTTAAACTCAATGTACAACAATTTAAGACTCCCTTTTAAAGATTTTGATGGTCCTTAAAAGGACCGTTAATTTTATCTGTATCTATTTCAGCAGTAAATGAATAGAGCTATATCTTCCTTGGTTTTGGATCTTTTGGAGATCTGCTTCTGGTTAAGGAAACACTTAGTGCTCTTTTAATAGTTTCACTGTTTGAATTTCATTTTAATTAATGCTTCTTTCCTAAGTTTCATTTTTAAAAGTTCCTGCATTATTAACTTGTCTTTGTTATCTATATTCAGGTTGGTGAACTTGGACTAAAGTACATGGATCCCAGCCACCAACAGTTTCAGTGTCCAAGAGAACACACATATGAACTAGTGGGACATTTAGAGCAGTCAAAAGTACAACAACGCACAGTAGCGTTAGGCGGTCAGGAAGATCAAGGATTTCCCTTCACATCTGTTAAACTATAGGAGGTGCTGTTTGACTGGTTTTAGCTACAAGTGAGAACTTCTCTGCATCTAGCCTCTTATATTGTATTTTAAATGAACTTAGCAGACTATTTGAAGACTTTGTCTCATATTTTATACCATTGTTTATGGGGTATGCTTGTTTTGCATATGTAATTCTTTAAAACAGAAGATTTTTTAATTTTAATTGAAAAAAATAATATTTTTAATTTATTTTTAAACAAATTTTGGTTTCAACTAGATTTCCATACAAAGAATGAATTTGTCTACCTTATGCAATTTACAGAATGTAAATATCTCTTGAAATAAAAAAGTTTTGCTGATTTTTAGCATATTTTCTTCATGAATTTAAGATTTTCTCCGATCAATTTTCTGGTATTTGAGATGTTATAGATAAGGATCTATAATTCTGTAACTGTTTGATCAAATTTTTTGAAACTTTGCACAATAACTACTGAGATGTATATCTTTATTTTAAAAGTGCAGTTTTAAGTCTGGGAAAAAAAATAAAGTCTGACAGGAATAGGATCCCAGTTAGGGCAACCAGTCCGGTACCCACGAATGTAGTTCTTAAAAAAAATATATAACTTTTGTTATAAATTGTGTAGTGTTATTATTTCACTAGTTCTGTAACTGAATGTAGTTTTATTTGAAAGGGTAGGCTTTCTAGTTTGAATTTCTGTAAAAATTTTGATTGATTTAAATGTAATCTGGCGTCAGTACATAGAGTAAATTGCCTAAATTCTAGCCTTTATTCTTTCCCGGAAGTAGACAGACTGACCCTGTTGTCAATAAAAACAAAATTTTGCAACGGAATGCCGGTCATGAGGCACTGAGATTGCACTTAGACACTTCTAAATGAATGCCTAACATGAACCAGAAGTCCCAAGGTGGCTATCAAAATTATTTATTGAACAGGACCCTATGTATTTACTATGATTTTCAATGCGTTCCAATGGGGCAAATAATTGGGTCCCCGTTCCTGTCAGAGAGCATGTTTTGAACATTTTAATCTGCAATTGTCAGCTCATTTTTAAAGTTTCATGGATGAAATTTGGCTACAGGCTTCAAAATTTAATAAGGAAAACAATGGTGTAATTATTTTTAAAATTTGAATTAAACTTTTTAAATTAAATTGAAATTTAAATTTATGAAATTTAAAAAAGTTTGTTTTTCAATTTAAAGTTTAAAAGGGGGTCACAGAAAGGTCATAGTTGTCTGTAATATGTATTCCTACACTTGCAAGTTAAAATGGAGGGATTTTTGAAAAATATCAGCAAATAGTATTAGAAAAAGTCACAGGGAAAGAAATAATAAATGTGTTATATGGGATCAGGGGACAGTGAAAGATGGAAAATATGGGCTTATTTCTTTCTAATATCTTATTTCTGGGACCTGGAAACAGAAAATAAACCCATAGTTTCAGTTTTAGGTTTTTAATAAGTTTTTGATAAATTGTGGCTATTAAATAAATCATTTAAATGCCACGGTTCAGTTATGAAAGTTGTGTGCGAATCCAGCTAACATTTATTTAGAGCCGCATCACATACATAGCCACATATTATTGTGTGAACTCAGAAACACTTGCCAGGGGCTCTCTAATTTTACATTTTTTGGAAGATATTTAAGGGGTAGGGCTATAATATAGCTTATACAAGCAATTTAAACTCAATGTACAACAATTTAAGACTCCCTTTTAAAGATTTTGATGGTCCTTAAAAGGACCGTTAATTTTATCTGTATCTATTTCAGCAGTAAATGAATAGAGCTATATCTTCCTTGGTTTTGGATCTTTTGGAGATCTGCTTCTGGTTAAGGAAACACTTAGTGCTCTTTTAATAGTTTCACTGTTTGAATTTCATTTTAATTAATGCTTCTTTCCTAAGTTTCATTTTTAAAAGTTCCTGCATTATTAACTTGTCTTTGTTATCTATATTCAGGTTGGTGAACTTGGACTAAAGTACATGGATCCCAGCCACCAACAGTTTCAGTGTCCAAGAGAACACACATATGAACTAGTGGGACATTTAGAGCAGTCAAAAGTACAACAACGCACAGTAGCGTTAGGCGGTCAGGAAGATCAAGGATTTCCCTTCACATCTGTTAAACTATAGGAGGTGCTGTTTGACTGGTTTTAGCTACAAGTGAGAACTTCTCTGCATCTAGCCTCTTATATTGTATTTTAAATGAACTTAGCAGACTATTTGAAGACTTTGTCTCATATTTTATACCATTGTTTATGGGGTATGCTTGTTTTGCATATGTAATTCTTTAAAACAGAAGATTTTTTAATTTTAATTGAAAAAAATAATATTTTTAATTTATTTTTAAACAAATTTTGGTTTCAACTAGATTTCCATACAAAGAATGAATTTGTCTACCTTATGCAATTTACAGAATGTAAATATCTCTTGAAATAAAAAAGTTTTGCTGATTTTTAGCATATTTTCTTCATGAATTTAAGATTTTCTCCGATCAATTTTCTGGTATTTGAGATGTTATAGATAAGGATCTATAATTCTGTAACTGTTTGATCAAATTTTTTGAAACTTTGCACAATAACTACTGAGATGTATATCTTTATTTTAAAAGTGCAGTTTTAAGTCTGGGAAAAAAAATAAAGTCTGACAGGAATAGGATCCCAGTTAGGGCAACCAGTCCGGTACCCACGAATGTAGTTCTTAAAAAAAATATATAACTTTTGTTATAAATTGTGTAGTGTTATTATTTCACTAGTTCTGTAACTGAATGTAGTTTTATTTGAAAGGGTAGGCTTTCTAGTTTGAATTTCTGTAAAAATTTTGATTGATTTAAATGTAATCTGGCGTCAGTACATAGAGTAAATTGCCTAAATTCTAGCCTTTATTCTTTCCCGGAAGTAGACAGACTGACCCTGTTGTCAATAAAAACAAAATTTTGCAACGGAATGCCGGTCATGAGGCACTGAGATTGCACTTAGACACTTCTAAATGAATGCCTAACATGAACCAGAAGTCCCAAGGTGGCTATCAAAATTATTTATTGAACAGGACCCTATGTATTTACTATGATTTTCAATGCGTTCCAATGGGGCAAATAATTGGGTCCCCGTTCCTGTCAGAGAGCATGTTTTGAACATTTTAATCTGCAATTGTCAGCTCATTTTTAAAGTTTCATGGATGAAATTTGGCTACAGGCTTCAAAATTTAATAAGGAAAACAATGGTGTAATTATTTTTAAAATTTGAATTAAACTTTTTAAATTAAATTGAAATTTAAATTTATGAAATTTAAAAAAGTTTGTTTTTCAATTTAAAGTTTAAAAGGGGGTCACAGAAAGGTCATAGTTGTCTGTAATATGTATTCCTACACTTGCAAGTTAAAATGGAGGGATTTTTGAAAAATATCAGCAAATAGTATTAGAAAAAGTCACAGGGAAAGAAATAATAAATGTGTTATATGGGATCAGGGGACAGTGAAAGATGGAAAATATGGGCTTATTTCTTTCTAATATCTTATTTCTGGGACCTGGAAACAGAAAATAAACCCATAGTTTCAGTTTTAGGTTTTTAATAAGTTTTTGATAAATTGTGGCTATTAAATAAATCATTTAAATGCCACGGTTCAGTTATGAAAGTTGTGTGCGAATCCAGCTAACATTTATTTAGAGCCGCATCACATACATAGCCACATATTATTGTGTGAACTCAGAAACACTTGCCAGGGGCTCTCTAATTTTACATTTTTTGGAAGATATTTAAGGGGTAGGGCTATAATATAGCTTATACAAGCAATTTAAACTCAATGTACAACAATTTAAGACTCCCTTTTAAAGATTTTGATGGTCCTTAAAAGGACCGTTAATTTTATCTGTATCTATTTCAGCAGTAAATGAATAGAGCTATATCTTCCTTGGTTTTGGATCTTTTGGAGATCTGCTTCTGGTTAAGGAAACACTTAGTGCTCTTTTAATAGTTTCACTGTTTGAATTTCATTTTAATTAATGCTTCTTTCCTAAGTTTCATTTTTAAAAGTTCCTGCATTATTAACTTGTCTTTGTTATCTATATTCAGGTTGGTGAACTTGGACTAAAGTACATGGATCCCAGCCACCAACAGTTTCAGTGTCCAAGAGATCACACATATGAACTAGTGGGACATTTAGAGCAGTCAAAAGTACAACAACGCACAGTAGCGTTAGGCGGTCAGGAAGATCAAGGATTTCCCTTCACATCTGTTAAACTATAGGAGGTGCTGTTTGACTGGTTTTAGCTACAAGTGAGAACTTCTCTGCATCTAGCCTCTTATATTGTATTTTAAATGAACTTAGCAGACTATTTGAAGACTTTGTCTCATATTTTATACCATTGTTTATGGGGTATGCTTGTTTTGCATATGTAATTCTTTAAAACAGAAGATTTTTTAATTTTAATTGAAAAAAATAATATTTTTAATTTATTTTTAAACAAATTTTGGTTTCAACTAGATTTCCATACAAAGAATGAATTTGTCTACCTTATGCAATTTACAGAATGTAAATATCTCTTGAAATAAAAAAGTTTTGCTGATTTTTAGCATATTTTCTTCATGAATTTAAGATTTTCTCCGATCAATTTTCTGGTATTTGAGATGTTATAGATAAGGATCTATAATTCTGTAACTGTTTGATCAAATTTTTTGAAACTTTGCACAATAACTACTGAGATGTATATCTTTATTTTAAAAGTGCAGTTTTAAGTCTGGGAAAAAAAATAAAGTCTGACAGGAATAGGATCCCAGTTAGGGCAACCAGTCCGGTACCCACGAATGTAGTTCTTAAAAAAAATATATAACTTTTGTTATAAATTGTGTAGTGTTATTATTTCACTAGTTCTGTAACTGAATGTAGTTTTATTTGAAAGGGTAGGCTTTCTAGTTTGAATTTCTGTAAAAATTTTGATTGATTTAAATGTAATCTGGCGTCAGTACATAGAGTAAATTGCCTAAATTCTAGCCTTTATTCTTTCCCGGAAGTAGACAGACTGACCCTGTTGTCAATAAAAACAAAATTTTGCAACGGAATGCCGGTCATGAGGCACTGAGATTGCACTTAGACACTTCTAAATGAATGCCTAACATGAACCAGAAGTCCCAAGGTGGCTATCAAAATTATTTATTGAACAGGACCCTATGTATTTACTATGATTTTCAATGCGTTCCAATGGGGCAAATAATTGGGTCCCCGTTCCTGTCAGAGAGCATGTTTTGAACATTTTAATCTGCAATTGTCAGCTCATTTTTAAAGTTTCATGGATGAAATTTGGCTACAGGCTTCAAAATTTAATAAGGAAAACAATGGTGTAATTATTTTTAAAATTTGAATTAAACTTTTTAAATTAAATTGAAATTTAAATTTATGAAATTTAAAAAAGTTTGTTTTTCAATTTAAAGTTTAAAAGGGGGTCACAGAAAGGTCATAGTTGTCTGTAATATGTATTCCTACACTTGCAAGTTAAAATGGAGGGATTTTTGAAAAATATCAGCAAATAGTATTAGAAAAAGTCACAGGGAAAGAAATAATAAATGTGTTATATGGGATCAGGGGACAGTGAAAGATGGAAAATATGGGCTTATTTCTTTCTAATATCTTATTTCTGGGACCTGGAAACAGAAAATAAACCCATAGTTTCAGTTTTAGGTTTTTAATAAGTTTTTGATAAATTGTGGCTATTAAATAAATCATTTAAATGCCACGGTTCAGTTATGAAAGTTGTGTGCGAATCCAGCTAACATTTATTTAGAGCCGCATCACATACATAGCCACATATTATTGTGTGAACTCAGAAACACTTGCCAGGGGCTCTCTAATTTTACATTTTTTGGAAGATATTTAAGGGGTAGGGCTATAATATAGCTTATACAAGCAATTTAAACTCAATGTACAACAATTTAAGACTCCCTTTTAAAGATTTTGATGGTCCTTAAAAGGACCGTTAATTTTATCTGTATCTATTTCAGCAGTAAATGAATAGAGCTATATCTTCCTTGGTTTTGGATCTTTTGGAGATCTGCTTCTGGTTAAGGAAACACTTAGTGCTCTTTTAATAGTTTCACTGTTTGAATTTCATTTTAATTAATGCTTCTTTCCTAAGTTTCATTTTTAAAAGTTCCTGCATTATTAACTTGTCTTTGTTATCTATATTCAGGTTGGTGAACTTGGACTAAAGTACATGGATCCCAGCCACCAACAGTTTCAGTGTCCAAGAGAACACACATATGAACTAGTGGGACATTTAGAGCAGTCAAAAGTACAACAACGCACAGTAGCGTTAGGCGGTCAGGAAGATCAAGGATTTCCCTTCACATCTGTTAAACTATAGGAGGTGCTGTTTGACTGGTTTTAGCTACAAGTGAGAACTTCTCTGCATCTAGCCTCTTATATTGTATTTTAAATGAACTTAGCAGACTATTTGAAGACTTTGTCTCATATTTTATACCATTGTTTATGGGGTATGCTTGTTTTGCATATGTAATTCTTTAAAACAGAAGATTTTTTAATTTTAATTGAAAAAAATAATATTTTTAATTTATTTTTAAACAAATTTTGGTTTCAACTAGATTTCCATACAAAGAATGAATTTGTCTACCTTATGCAATTTACAGAATGTAAATATCTCTTGAAATAAAAAAGTTTTGCTGATTTTTAGCATATTTTCTTCATGAATTTAAGATTTTCTCCGATCAATTTTCTGGTATTTGAGATGTTATAGATAAGGATCTATAATTCTGTAACTGTTTGATCAAATTTTTTGAAACTTTGCACAATAACTACTGAGATGTATATCTTTATTTTAAAAGTGCAGTTTTAAGTCTGGGAAAAAAAATAAAGTCTGACAGGAATAGGATCCCAGTTAGGGCAACCAGTCCGGTACCCACGAATGTAGTTCTTAAAAAAAATATATAACTTTTGTTATAAATTGTGTAGTGTTATTATTTCACTAGTTCTGTAACTGAATGTAGTTTTATTTGAAAGGGTAGGCTTTCTAGTTTGAATTTCTGTAAAAATTTTGATTGATTTAAATGTAATCTGGCGTCAGTACATAGAGTAAATTGCCTAAATTCTAGCCTTTATTCTTTCCCGGAAGTAGACAGACTGACCCTGTTGTCAATAAAAACAAAATTTTGCAACGGAATGCCGGTCATGAGGCACTGAGATTGCACTTAGACACTTCTAAATGAATGCCTAACATGAACCAGAAGTCCCAAGGTGGCTATCAAAATTATTTATTGAACAGGACCCTATGTATTTACTATGATTTTCAATGCGTTCCAATGGGGCAAATAATTGGGTCCCCGTTCCTGTCAGAGAGCATGTTTTGAACATTTTAATCTGCAATTGTCAGCTCATTTTTAAAGTTTCATGGATGAAATTTGGCTACAGGCTTCAAAATTTAATAAGGAAAACAATGGTGTAATTATTTTTAAAATTTGAATTAAACTTTTTAAATTAAATTGAAATTTAAATTTATGAAATTTAAAAAAGTTTGTTTTTCAATTTAAAGTTTAAAAGGGGGTCACAGAAAGGTCATAGTTGTCTGTAATATGTATTCCTACACTTGCAAGTTAAAATGGAGGGATTTTTGAAAAATATCAGCAAATAGTATTAGAAAAAGTCACAGGGAAAGAAATAATAAATGTGTTATATGGGATCAGGGGACAGTGAAAGATGGAAAATATGGGCTTATTTCTTTCTAATATCTTATTTCTGGGACCTGGAAACAGAAAATAAACCCATAGTTTCAGTTTTAGGTTTTTAATAAGTTTTTGATAAATTGTGGCTATTAAATAAATCATTTAAATGCCACGGTTCAGTTATGAAAGTTGTGTGCGAATCCAGCTAACATTTATTTAGAGCCGCATCACATACATAGCCACATATTATTGTGTGAACTCAGAAACACTTGCCAGGGGCTCTCTAATTTTACATTTTTTGGAAGATATTTAAGGGGTAGGGCTATAATATAGCTTATACAAGCAATTTAAACTCAATGTACAACAATTTAAGACTCCCTTTTAAAGATTTTGATGGTCCTTAAAAGGACCGTTAATTTTATCTGTATCTATTTCAGCAGTAAATGAATAGAGCTATATCTTCCTTGGTTTTGGATCTTTTGGAGATCTGCTTCTGGTTAAGGAAACACTTAGTGCTCTTTTAATAGTTTCACTGTTTGAATTTCATTTTAATTAATGCTTCTTTCCTAAGTTTCATTTTTAAAAGTTCCTGCATTATTAACTTGTCTTTGTTATCTATATTCAGGTTGGTGAACTTGGACTAAAGTACATGGATCCCAGCCACCAACAGTTTCAGTGTCCAAGAGAACACACATATGAACTAGTGGGACATTTAGAGCAGTCAAAAGTACAACAACGCACAGTAGCGTTAGGCGGTCAGGAAGATCAAGGATTTCCCTTCACATCTGTTAAACTATAGGAGGTGCTGTTTGACTGGTTTTAGCTACAAGTGAGAACTTCTCTGCATCTAGCCTCTTATATTGTATTTTAAATGAACTTAGCAGACTATTTGAAGACTTTGTCTCATATTTTATACCATTGTTTATGGGGTATGCTTGTTTTGCATATGTAATTCTTTAAAACAGAAGATTTTTTAATTTTAATTGAAAAAAATAATATTTTTAATTTATTTTTAAACAAATTTTGGTTTCAACTAGATTTCCATACAAAGAATGAATTTGTCTACCTTATGCAATTTACAGAATGTAAATATCTCTTGAAATAAAAAAGTTTTGCTGATTTTTAGCATATTTTCTTCATGAATTTAAGATTTTCTCCGATCAATTTTCTGGTATTTGAGATGTTATAGATAAGGATCTATAATTCTGTAACTGTTTGATCAAATTTTTTGAAACTTTGCACAATAACTACTGAGATGTATATCTTTATTTTAAAAGTGCAGTTTTAAGTCTGGGAAAAAAAATAAAGTCTGACAGGAATAGGATCCCAGTTAGGGCAACCAGTCCGGTACCCACGAATGTAGTTCTTAAAAAAAATATATAACTTTTGTTATAAATTGTGTAGTGTTATTATTTCACTAGTTCTGTAACTGAATGTAGTTTTATTTGAAAGGGTAGGCTTTCTAGTTTGAATTTCTGTAAAAATTTTGATTGATTTAAATGTAATCTGGCGTCAGTACATAGAGTAAATTGCCTAAATTCTAGCCTTTATTCTTTCCCGGAAGTAGACAGACTGACCCTGTTGTCAATAAAAACAAAATTTTGCAACGGAATGCCGGTCATGAGGCACTGAGATTGCACTTAGACACTTCTAAATGAATGCCTAACATGAACCAGAAGTCCCAAGGTGGCTATCAAAATTATTTATTGAACAGGACCCTATGTATTTACTATGATTTTCAATGCGTTCCAATGGGGCAAATAATTGGGTCCCCGTTCCTGTCAGAGAGCATGTTTTGAACATTTTAATCTGCAATTGTCAGCTCATTTTTAAAGTTTCATGGATGAAATTTGGCTACAGGCTTCAAAATTTAATAAGGAAAACAATGGTGTAATTATTTTTAAAATTTGAATTAAACTTTTTAAATTAAATTGAAATTTAAATTTATGAAATTTAAAAAAGTTTGTTTTTCAATTTAAAGTTTAAAAGGGGGTCACAGAAAGGTCATAGTTGTCTGTAATATGTATTCCTACACTTGCAAGTTAAAATGGAGGGATTTTTGAAAAATATCAGCAAATAGTATTAGAAAAAGTCACAGGGAAAGAAATAATAAATGTGTTATATGGGATCAGGGGACAGTGAAAGATGGAAAATATGGGCTTATTTCTTTCTAATATCTTATTTCTGGGACCTGGAAACAGAAAATAAACCCATAGTTTCAGTTTTAGGTTTTTAATAAGTTTTTGATAAATTGTGGCTATTAAATAAATCATTTAAATGCCACGGTTCAGTTATGAAAGTTGTGTGCGAATCCAGCTAACATTTATTTAGAGCCGCATCACATACATAGCCACATATTATTGTGTGAACTCAGAAACACTTGCCAGGGGCTCTCTAATTTTACATTTTTTGGAAGATATTTAAGGGGTAGGGCTATAATATAGCTTATACAAGCAATTTAAACTCAATGTACAACAATTTAAGACTCCCTTTTAAAGATTTTGATGGTCCTTAAAAGGACCGTTAATTTTATCTGTATCTATTTCAGCAGTAAATGAATAGAGCTATATCTTCCTTGGTTTTGGATCTTTTGGAGATCTGCTTCTGGTTAAGGAAACACTTAGTGCTCTTTTAATAGTTTCACTGTTTGAATTTCATTTTAATTAATGCTTCTTTCCTAAGTTTCATTTTTAAAAGTTCCTGCATTATTAACTTGTCTTTGTTATCTATATTCAGGTTGGTGAACTTGGACTAAAGTACATGGATCCCAGCCACCAACAGTTTCAGTGTCCAAGAGAACACACATATGAACTAGTGGGACATTTAGAGCAGTCAAAAGTACAACAACGCACAGTAGCGTTAGGCGGTCAGGAAGATCAAGGATTTCCCTTCACATCTGTTAAACTATAGGAGGTGCTGTTTGACTGGTTTTAGCTACAAGTGAGAACTTCTCTGCATCTAGCCTCTTATATTGTATTTTAAATGAACTTAGCAGACTATTTGAAGACTTTGTCTCATATTTTATACCATTGTTTATGGGGTATGCTTGTTTTGCATATGTAATTCTTTAAAACAGAAGATTTTTTAATTTTAATTGAAAAAAATAATATTTTTAATTTATTTTTAAACAAATTTTGGTTTCAACTAGATTTCCATACAAAGAATGAATTTGTCTACCTTATGCAATTTACAGAATGTAAATATCTCTTGAAATAAAAAAGTTTTGCTGATTTTTAGCATATTTTCTTCATGAATTTAAGATTTTCTCCGATCAATTTTCTGGTATTTGAGATGTTATAGATAAGGATCTATAATTCTGTAACTGTTTGATCAAATTTTTTGAAACTTTGCACAATAACTACTGAGATGTATATCTTTATTTTAAAAGTGCAGTTTTAAGTCTGGGAAAAAAAATAAAGTCTGACAGGAATAGGATCCCAGTTAGGGCAACCAGTCCGGTACCCACGAATGTAGTTCTTAAAAAAAATATATAACTTTTGTTATAAATTGTGTAGTGTTATTATTTCACTAGTTCTGTAACTGAATGTAGTTTTATTTGAAAGGGTAGGCTTTCTAGTTTGAATTTCTGTAAAAATTTTGATTGATTTAAATGTAATCTGGCGTCAGTACATAGAGTAAATTGCCTAAATTCTAGCCTTTATTCTTTCCCGGAAGTAGACAGACTGACCCTGTTGTCAATAAAAACAAAATTTTGCAACGGAATGCCGGTCATGAGGCACTGAGATTGCACTTAGACACTTCTAAATGAATGCCTAACATGAACCAGAAGTCCCAAGGTGGCTATCAAAATTATTTATTGAACAGGACCCTATGTATTTACTATGATTTTCAATGCGTTCCAATGGGGCAAATAATTGGGTCCCCGTTCCTGTCAGAGAGCATGTTTTGAACATTTTAATCTGCAATTGTCAGCTCATTTTTAAAGTTTCATGGATGAAATTTGGCTACAGGCTTCAAAATTTAATAAGGAAAACAATGGTGTAATTATTTTTAAAATTTGAATTAAACTTTTTAAATTAAATTGAAATTTAAATTTATGAAATTTAAAAAAGTTTGTTTTTCAATTTAAAGTTTAAAAGGGGGTCACAGAAAGGTCATAGTTGTCTGTAATATGTATTCCTACACTTGCAAGTTAAAATGGAGGGATTTTTGAAAAATATCAGCAAATAGTATTAGAAAAAGTCACAGGGAAAGAAATAATAAATGTGTTATATGGGATCAGGGGACAGTGAAAGATGGAAAATATGGGCTTATTTCTTTCTAATATCTTATTTCTGGGACCTGGAAACAGAAAATAAACCCATAGTTTCAGTTTTAGGTTTTTAATAAGTTTTTGATAAATTGTGGCTATTAAATAAATCATTTAAATGCCACGGTTCAGTTATGAAAGTTGTGTGCGAATCCAGCTAACATTTATTTAGAGCCGCATCACATACATAGCCACATATTATTGTGTGAACTCAGAAACACTTGCCAGGGGCTCTCTAATTTTACATTTTTTGGAAGATATTTAAGGGGTAGGGCTATAATATAGCTTATACAAGCAATTTAAACTCAATGTACAACAATTTAAGACTCCCTTTTAAAGATTTTGATGGTCCTTAAAAGGACCGTTAATTTTATCTGTATCTATTTCAGCAGTAAATGAATAGAGCTATATCTTCCTTGGTTTTGGATCTTTTGGAGATCTGCTTCTGGTTAAGGAAACACTTAGTGCTCTTTTAATAGTTTCACTGTTTGAATTTCATTTTAATTAATGCTTCTTTCCTAAGTTTCATTTTTAAAAGTTCCTGCATTATTAACTTGTCTTTGTTATCTATATTCAGGTTGGTGAACTTGGACTAAAGTACATGGATCCCAGCCACCAACAGTTTCAGTGTCCAAGAGAACACACATATGAACTAGTGGGACATTTAGAGCAGTCAAAAGTACAACAACGCACAGTAGCGTTAGGCGGTCAGGAAGATCAAGGATTTCCCTTCACATCTGTTAAACTATAGGAGGTGCTGTTTGACTGGTTTTAGCTACAAGTGAGAACTTCTCTGCATCTAGCCTCTTATATTGTATTTTAAATGAACTTAGCAGACTATTTGAAGACTTTGTCTCATATTTTATACCATTGTTTATGGGGTATGCTTGTTTTGCATATGTAATTCTTTAAAACAGAAGATTTTTTAATTTTAATTGAAAAAAATAATATTTTTAATTTATTTTTAAACAAATTTTGGTTTCAACTAGATTTCCATACAAAGAATGAATTTGTCTACCTTATGCAATTTACAGAATGTAAATATCTCTTGAAATAAAAAAGTTTTGCTGATTTTTAGCATATTTTCTTCATGAATTTAAGATTTTCTCCGATCAATTTTCTGGTATTTGAGATGTTATAGATAAGGATCTATAATTCTGTAACTGTTTGATCAAATTTTTTGAAACTTTGCACAATAACTACTGAGATGTATATCTTTATTTTAAAAGTGCAGTTTTAAGTCTGGGAAAAAAAATAAAGTCTGACAGGAATAGGATCCCAGTTAGGGCAACCAGTCCGGTACCCACGAATGTAGTTCTTAAAAAAAATATATAACTTTTGTTATAAATTGTGTAGTGTTATTATTTCACTAGTTCTGTAACTGAATGTAGTTTTATTTGAAAGGGTAGGCTTTCTAGTTTGAATTTCTGTAAAAATTTTGATTGATTTAAATGTAATCTGGCGTCAGTACATAGAGTAAATTGCCTAAATTCTAGCCTTTATTCTTTCCCGGAAGTAGACAGACTGACCCTGTTGTCAATAAAAACAAAATTTTGCAACGGAATGCCGGTCATGAGGCACTGAGATTGCACTTAGACACTTCTAAATGAATGCCTAACATGAACCAGAAGTCCCAAGGTGGCTATCAAAATTATTTATTGAACAGGACCCTATGTATTTACTATGATTTTCAATGCGTTCCAATGGGGCAAATAATTGGGTCCCCGTTCCTGTCAGAGAGCATGTTTTGAACATTTTAATCTGCAATTGTCAGCTCATTTTTAAAGTTTCATGGATGAAATTTGGCTACAGGCTTCAAAATTTAATAAGGAAAACAATGGTGTAATTATTTTTAAAATTTGAATTAAACTTTTTAAATTAAATTGAAATTTAAATTTATGAAATTTAAAAAAGTTTGTTTTTCAATTTAAAGTTTAAAAGGGGGTCACAGAAAGGTCATAGTTGTCTGTAATATGTATTCCTACACTTGCAAGTTAAAATGGAGGGATTTTTGAAAAATATCAGCAAATAGTATTAGAAAAAGTCACAGGGAAAGAAATAATAAATGTGTTATATGGGATCAGGGGACAGTGAAAGATGGAAAATATGGGCTTATTTCTTTCTAATATCTTATTTCTGGGACCTGGAAACAGAAAATAAACCCATAGTTTCAGTTTTAGGTTTTTAATAAGTTTTTGATAAATTGTGGCTATTAAATAAATCATTTAAATGCCACGGTTCAGTTATGAAAGTTGTGTGCGAATCCAGCTAACATTTATTTAGAGCCGCATCACATACATAGCCACATATTATTGTGTGAACTCAGAAACACTTGCCAGGGGCTCTCTAATTTTACATTTTTTGGAAGATATTTAAGGGGTAGGGCTATAATATAGCTTATACAAGCAATTTAAACTCAATGTACAACAATTTAAGACTCCCTTTTAAAGATTTTGATGGTCCTTAAAAGGACCGTTAATTTTATCTGTATCTATTTCAGCAGTAAATGAATAGAGCTATATCTTCCTTGGTTTTGGATCTTTTGGAGATCTGCTTCTGGTTAAGGAAACACTTAGTGCTCTTTTAATAGTTTCACTGTTTGAATTTCATTTTAATTAATGCTTCTTTCCTAAGTTTCATTTTTAAAAGTTCCTGCATTATTAACTTGTCTTTGTTATCTATATTCAGGTTGGTGAACTTGGACTAAAGTACATGGATCCCAGCCACCAACAGTTTCAGTGTCCAAGAGAACACACATATGAACTAGTGGGACATTTAGAGCAGTCAAAAGTACAACAACGCACAGTAGCGTTAGGCGGTCAGGAAGATCAAGGATTTCCCTTCACATCTGTTAAACTATAGGAGGTGCTGTTTGACTGGTTTTAGCTACAAGTGAGAACTTCTCTGCATCTAGCCTCTTATATTGTATTTTAAATGAACTTAGCAGACTATTTGAAGACTTTGTCTCATATTTTATACCATTGTTTATGGGGTATGCTTGTTTTGCATATGTAATTCTTTAAAACAGAAGATTTTTTAATTTTAATTGAAAAAAATAATATTTTTAATTTATTTTTAAACAAATTTTGGTTTCAACTAGATTTCCATACAAAGAATGAATTTGTCTACCTTATGCAATTTACAGAATGTAAATATCTCTTGAAATAAAAAAGTTTTGCTGATTTTTAGCATATTTTCTTCATGAATTTAAGATTTTCTCCGATCAATTTTCTGGTATTTGAGATGTTATAGATAAGGATCTATAATTCTGTAACTGTTTGATAAAATTTTTTGAAACTTTGCACAATAACTACTGAGATGTATATCTTTATTTTAAAAGTGCAGTTTTAAGTCTGGGAAAAAAAATAAAGTCTGACAGGAATAGGATCCCAGTTAGGGCAACCAGTCCGGTACCCACGAATGTAGTTCTTAAAAAAAATATATAACTTTTGTTATAAATTGTGTAGTGTTATTATTTCACTAGTTCTGTAACTGAATGTAGTTTTATTTGAAAGGGTAGGCTTTCTAGTTTGAATTTCTGTAAAAATTTTGATTGATTTAAATGTAATCTGGCGTCAGTACATAGAGTAAATTGCCTAAATTCTAGCCTTTATTCTTTCCCGGAAGTAGACAGACTGACCCTGTTGTCAATAAAAACAAAATTTTGCAACGGAATGCCGGTCATGAGGCACTGAGATTGCACTTAGACACTTCTAAATGAATGCCTAACATGAACCAGAAGTCCCAAGGTGGCTATCAAAATTATTTATTGAACAGGACCCTATGTATTTACTATGATTTTCAATGCGTTCCAATGGGGCAAATAATTGGGTCCCCGTTCCTGTCAGAGAGCATGTTTTGAACATTTTAATCTGCAATTGTCAGCTCATTTTTAAAGTTTCATGGATGAAATTTGGCTACAGGCTTCAAAATTTAATAAGGAAAACAATGGTGTAATTATTTTTAAAATTTGAATTAAACTTTTTAAATTAAATTGAAATTTAAATTTATGAAATTTAAAAAAGTTTGTTTTTCAATTTAAAGTTTAAAAGGGGGTCACAGAAAGGTCATAGTTGTCTGTAATATGTATTCCTACACTTGCAAGTTAAAATGGAGGGATTTTTGAAAAATATCAGCAAATAGTATTAGAAAAAGTCACAGGGAAAGAAATAATAAATGTGTTATATGGGATCAGGGGACAGTGAAAGATGGAAAATATGGGCTTATTTCTTTCTAATATCTTATTTCTGGGACCTGGAAACAGAAAATAAACCCATAGTTTCAGTTTTAGGTTTTTAATAAGTTTTTGATAAATTGTGGCTATTAAATAAATCATTTAAATGCCACGGTTCAGTTATGAAAGTTGTGTGCGAATCCAGCTAACATTTATTTAGAGCCGCATCACATACATAGCCACATATTATTGTGTGAACTCAGAAACACTTGCCAGGGGCTCTCTAATTTTACATTTTTTGGAAGATATTTAAGGGGTAGGGCTATAATATAGCTTATACAAGCAATTTAAACTCAATGTACAACAATTTAAGACTCCCTTTTAAAGATTTTGATGGTCCTTAAAAGGACCGTTAATTTTATCTGTATCTATTTCAGCAGTAAATGAATAGAGCTATATCTTCCTTGGTTTTGGATCTTTTGGAGATCTGCTTCTGGTTAAGGAAACACTTAGTGCTCTTTTAATAGTTTCACTGTTTGAATTTCATTTTAATTAATGCTTCTTTCCTAAGTTTCATTTTTAAAAGTTCCTGCATTATTAACTTGTCTTTGTTATCTATATTCAGGTTGGTGAACTTGGACTAAAGTACATGGATCCCAGCCACCAACAGTTTCAGTGTCCAAGAGAACACACATATGAACTAGTGGGACATTTAGAGCAGTCAAAAGTACAACAACGCACAGTAGCGTTAGGCGGTCAGGAAGATCAAGGATTTCCCTTCACATCTGTTAAACTATAGGAGGTGCTGTTTGACTGGTTTTAGCTACAAGTGAGAACTTCTCTGCATCTAGCCTCTTATATTGTATTTTAAATGAACTTAGCAGACTATTTGAAGACTTTGTCTCATATTTTATACCATTGTTTATGGGGTATGCTTGTTTTGCATATGTAATTCTTTAAAACAGAAGATTTTTTAATTTTAATTGAAAAAAATAATATTTTTAATTTATTTTTAAACAAATTTTGGTTTCAACTAGATTTCCATACAAAGAATGAATTTGTCTACCTTATGCAATTTACAGAATGTAAATATCTCTTGAAATAAAAAAGTTTTGCTGATTTTTAGCATATTTTCTTCATGAATTTAAGATTTTCTCCGATCAATTTTCTGGTATTTGAGATGTTATAGATAAGGATCTATAATTCTGTAACTGTTTGATCAAATTTTTTGAAACTTTGCACAATAACTACTGAGATGTATATCTTTATTTTAAAAGTGCAGTTTTAAGTCTGGGAAAAAAAATAAAGTCTGACAGGAATAGGATCCCAGTTAGGGCAACCAGTCCGGTACCCACGAATGTAGTTCTTAAAAAAAATATATAACTTTTGTTATAAATTGTGTAGTGTTATTATTTCACTAGTTCTGTAACTGAATGTAGTTTTATTTGAAAGGGTAGGCTTTCTAGTTTGAATTTCTGTAAAAATTTTGATTGATTTAAATGTAATCTGGCGTCAGTACATAGAGTAAATTGCCTAAATTCTAGCCTTTATTCTTTCCCGGAAGTAGACAGACTGACCCTGTTGTCAATAAAAACAAAATTTTGCAACGGAATGCCGGTCATGAGGCACTGAGATTGCACTTAGACACTTCTAAATGAATGCCTAACATGAACCAGAAGTCCCAAGGTGGCTATCAAAATTATTTATTGAACAGGACCCTATGTATTTACTATGATTTTCAATGCGTTCCAATGGGGCAAATAATTGGGTCCCCGTTCCTGTCAGAGAGCATGTTTTGAACATTTTAATCTGCAATTGTCAGCTCATTTTTAAAGTTTCATGGATGAAATTTGGCTACAGGCTTCAAAATTTAATAAGGAAAACAATGGTGTAATTATTTTTAAAATTTGAATTAAACTTTTTAAATTAAATTGAAATTTAAATTTATGAAATTTAAAAAAGTTTGTTTTTCAATTTAAAGTTTAAAAGGGGGTCACAGAAAGGTCATAGTTGTCTGTAATATGTATTCCTACACTTGCAAGTTAAAATGGAGGGATTTTTGAAAAATATCAGCAAATAGTATTAGAAAAAGTCACAGGGAAAGAAATAATAAATGTGTTATATGGGATCAGGGGACAGTGAAAGATGGAAAATATGGGCTTATTTCTTTCTAATATCTTATTTCTGGGACCTGGAAACAGAAAATAAACCCATAGTTTCAGTTTTAGGTTTTTAATAAGTTTTTGATAAATTGTGGCTATTAAATAAATCATTTAAATGCCACGGTTCAGTTATGAAAGTTGTGTGCGAATCCAGCTAACATTTATTTAGAGCCGCATCACATACATAGCCACATATTATTGTGTGAACTCAGAAACACTTGCCAGGGGCTCTCTAATTTTACATTTTTTGGAAGATATTTAAGGGGTAGGGCTATAATATAGCTTATACAAGCAATTTAAACTCAATGTACAACAATTTAAGACTCCCTTTTAAAGATTTTGATGGTCCTTAAAAGGACCGTTAATTTTATCTGTATCTATTTCAGCAGTAAATGAATAGAGCTATATCTTCCTTGGTTTTGGATCTTTTGGAGATCTGCTTCTGGTTAAGGAAACACTTAGTGCTCTTTTAATAGTTTCACTGTTTGAATTTCATTTTAATTAATGCTTCTTTCCTAAGTTTCATTTTTAAAAGTTCCTGCATTATTAACTTGTCTTTGTTATCTATATTCAGGTTGGTGAACTTGGACTAAAGTACATGGATCCCAGCCACCAACAGTTTCAGTGTCCAAGAGAACACACATATGAACTAGTGGGACATTTAGAGCAGTCAAAAGTACAACAACGCACAGTAGCGTTAGGCGGTCAGGAAGATCAAGGATTTCCCTTCACATCTGTTAAACTATAGGAGGTGCTGTTTGACTGGTTTTAGCTACAAGTGAGAACTTCTCTGCATCTAGCCTCTTATATTGTATTTTAAATGAACTTAGCAGACTATTTGAAGACTTTGTCTCATATTTTATACCATTGTTTATGGGGTATGCTTGTTTTGCATATGTAATTCTTTAAAACAGAAGATTTTTTAATTTTAATTGAAAAAAATAATATTTTTAATTTATTTTTAAACAAATTTTGGTTTCAACTAGATTTCCATACAAAGAATGAATTTGTCTACCTTATGCAATTTACAGAATGTAAATATCTCTTGAAATAAAAAAGTTTTGCTGATTTTTAGCATATTTTCTTCATGAATTTAAGATTTTCTCCGATCAATTTTCTGGTATTTGAGATGTTATAGATAAGGATCTATAATTATGTAACTGTTTGATCAAATTTTTTGAAACTTTGCACAATAACTACTGAGATGTATATCTTTATTTTAAAAGTGCAGTTTTAAGTCTGGGAAAAAAAATAAAGTCTGACAGGAATAGGATCCCAGTTAGGGCAACCAGTCCGGTACCCACGAATGTAGTTCTTAAAAAAAATATATAACTTTTGTTATAAATTGTGTAGTGTTATTATTTCACTAGTTCTGTAACTGAATGTAGTTTTATTTGAAAGGGTAGGCTTTCTAGTTTGAATTTCTGTAAAAATTTTGATTGATTTAAATGTAATCTGGCGTCAGTACATAGAGTAAATTGCCTAAATTCTAGCCTTTATTCTTTCCCGGAAGTAGACAGACTGACCCTGTTGTCAATAAAAACAAAATTTTGCAACGGAATGCCGGTCATGAGGCACTGAGATTGCACTTAGACACTTCTAAATGAATGCCTAACATGAACCAGAAGTCCCAAGGTGGCTATCAAAATTATTTATTGAACAGGACCCTATGTATTTACTATGATTTTCAATGCGTTCCAATGGGGCAAATAATTGGGTCCCCGTTCCTGTCAGAGAGCATGTTTTGAACATTTTAATCTGCAATTGTCAGCTCATTTTTAAAGTTTCATGGATGAAATTTGGCTACAGGCTTCAAAATTTAATAAGGAAAACAATGGTGTAATTATTTTTAAAATTTGAATTAAACTTTTTAAATTAAATTGAAATTTAAATTTATGAAATTTAAAAAAGTTTGTTTTTCAATTTAAAGTTTAAAAGGGGGTCACAGAAAGGTCATAGTTGTCTGTAATATGTATTCCTACACTTGCAAGTTAAAATGGAGGGATTTTTGAAAAATATCAGCAAATAGTATTAGAAAAAGTCACAGGGAAAGAAATAATAAATGTGTTATATGGGATCAGGGGACAGTGAAAGATGGAAAATATGGGCTTATTTCTTTCTAATATCTTATTTCTGGGACCTGGAAACAGAAAATAAACCCATAGTTTCAGTTTTAGGTTTTTAATAAGTTTTTGATAAATTGTGGCTATTAAATAAATCATTTAAATGCCACGGTTCAGTTATGAAAGTTGTGTGCGAATCCAGCTAACATTTATTTAGAGCCGCATCACATACATAGCCACATATTATTGTGTGAACTCAGAAACACTTGCCAGGGGCTCTCTAATTTTACATTTTTTGGAAGATATTTAAGGGGTAGGGCTATAATATAGCTTATACAAGCAATTTAAACTCAATGTACAACAATTTAAGACTCCCTTTTAAAGATTTTGATGGTCCTTAAAAGGACCGTTAATTTTATCTGTATCTATTTCAGCAGTAAATGAATAGAGCTATATCTTCCTTGGTTTTGGATCTTTTGGAGATCTGCTTCTGGTTAAGGAAACACTTAGTGCTCTTTTAATAGTTTCACTGTTTGAATTTCATTTTAATTAATGCTTCTTTCCTAAGTTTCATTTTTAAAAGTTCCTGCATTATTAACTTGTCTTTGTTATCTATATTCAGGTTGGTGAACTTGGACTAAAGTACATGGATCCCAGCCACCAACAGTTTCAGTGTCCAAGAGAACACACATATGAACTAGTGGGACATTTAGAGCAGTCAAAAGTACAACAACGCACAGTAGCGTTAGGCGGTCAGGAAGATCAAGGATTTCCCTTCACATCTGTTAAACTATAGGAGGTGCTGTTTGACTGGTTTTAGCTACAAGTGAGAACTTCTCTGCATCTAGCCTCTTATATTGTATTTTAAATGAACTTAGCAGACTATTTGAAGACTTTGTCTCATATTTTATACCATTGTTTATGGGGTATGCTTGTTTTGCATATGTAATTCTTTAAAACAGAAGATTTTTTAATTTTAATTGAAAAAAATAATATTTTTAATTTATTTTTAAACAAATTTTGGTTTCAACTAGATTTCCATACAAAGAATGAATTTGTCTACCTTATGCAATTTACAGAATGTAAATATCTCTTGAAATAAAAAAGTTTTGCTGATTTTTAGCATATTTTCTTCATGAATTTAAGATTTTCTCCGATCAATTTTCTGGTATTTGAGATGTTATAGATAAGGATCTATAATTCTGTAACTGTTTGATCAAATTTTTTGAAACTTTGCACAATAACTACTGAGATGTATATCTTTATTTTAAAAGTGCAGTTTTAAGTCTGGGAAAAAAAATAAAGTCTGACAGGAATAGGATCCCAGTTAGGGCAACCAGTCCGGTACCCACGAATGTAGTTCTTAAAAAAAATATATAACTTTTGTTATAAATTGTGTAGTGTTATTATTTCACTAGTTCTGTAACTGAATGTAGTTTTATTTGAAAGGGTAGGCTTTCTAGTTTGAATTTCTGTAAAAATTTTGATTGATTTAAATGTAATCTGGCGTCAGTACATAGAGTAAATTGCCTAAATTCTAGCCTTTATTCTTTCCCGGAAGTAGACAGACTGACCCTGTTGTCAATAAAAACAAAATTTTGCAACGGAATGCCGGTCATGAGGCACTGAGATTGCACTTAGACACTTCTAAATGAATGCCTAACATGAACCAGAAGTCCCAAGGTGGCTATCAAAATTATTTATTGAACAGGACCCTATGTATTTACTATGATTTTCAATGCGTTCCAATGGGGCAAATAATTGGGTCCCCGTTCCATATATGTCTTCGCCATCTCTCGTTTCCATATTCAATCGCAGTTCAAATTTTCCATTATTCGTAAGACTATGAATATATTTATTACCTATAATGTAGACATATGTATGTATTAATAGATACGTAATTAAAATTAACACTTTACTTTTATTCTACTCACCACCGCATTAACAATACACATTGTACTACCGATACAAATAACCCATTGGAGAAAACATTTGAATTTCTCTTACCCAAGTCACGACCTCGAGGAAGGAAATTAAATTCAAGACCTCCTTTTCAAAGGACATAATAGTTTAAAACCCCCCAAAATAACACCAACTCAATACTTTTATTCTTTATAACAAAAATACATGCATACAGTTTCTATTTCTGTAATTATATTACTATCGTTAAATAAAATATTACGTCAGTACTGTAGTGGATCTAGAGTTTAAACTGGG
This sequence comes from Mytilus edulis, assembly GCF_963676685.1. NCBI lineage: Eukaryota > Metazoa > Mollusca > Bivalvia > Mytilida > Mytilidae > Mytilus > Mytilus edulis. The sequence goes on from NC_092348.1 coordinate 10,344,837, forward strand.
AAAGTTTTTTGTGACTTCAGGTAACTCAATTAGGCTATGTACTAGTATAATTGTGCATACTAAAGTAATCATTAATGATCAATGTATTCTTGCTTCAACCAAAACACTTAAAAAAACATGTGTGGACAGTTATTTAATAATCATTAAGATATGAGTTACATTCTATAGTCCAAGATATCTTCTTTGTTAATTGATTTTATTTGTAATGATTTGTGTTTGTTTTTTGTTTTTTTCATTTGACCCGATCGATTACGAAAGACCGATGTTATTATGTTTCAAGCCTGAGTGTGCGTCCGTCCGTTTCACCCATTCGTACGTCCGTGAGTCCTGTATCACGTTTAAAGTTTTGATTTTGACCCATATCATGCGGTTCACTGATTACTTTAAAATTCCGGTTTCGTGCAGTTGTGGTCATTTCAACTTGAAACTTAGTGCACATACTCATTGTAATAAAACCTTAAAACAATTTTGCCAAAGAGTTTTGATCTTCATTATGCTGTTAATTAAAAATATTAATTTGATGATGTGACGGGGCATGTGATGTATTGACACACATTCTTGTTTTCCATTTCTGAGACAATTCGTTTTCTATCGGTATATTACTTCATATGATCAATTATAGGTTATCTTCTTAAATTATAACGATTGAGTTCGCCGACCAGAACGTTTCGAAGTTTCTTCCATTTATATTGAATTGAAACCTCTTGAATGGGAAAATATAAACCATTTTCCCTACTGAGACTAATTTTAGGTCGATTTACTGAAAAAAGTATTGTATTGATACCCTGGTGATAGGATAAAGTTATATTTACAAGTATATGCCACAGCTTACTCCGTAAAAGTAATACAAGTCGACGAATTGGTCTAATACCCACGAAATGAAATCTTCATACAGTGGAAAATCTTATACAAATATATATCTGTATGTTAAATTTTTTATCAAAACAGTTGTAAACACGTACTATTATAAATGAAAGAGATAATGCATTATTCTAAAACAACAACATTAGACGAACCCGTTATAATCTGATGAATTAATAGATGGAAAGATGGATTGATTGTTGTCAAATATCAACACATTAAGCCGTACCTCTAACTTGCAAGTACACATGTAACAGTCTGAAGACAACATTTGAGCAGGCGAACACCAACAACAAAAATATTTAATCTAAGATAACTATAATTTTAAGATCAGCACTTACCAAGCCAATGTTCTCCGGCGACTTCTCCAAAACCATTTTCATATTCGTTCCAAGTTCTCTCAAATTTCACCTTGCGTTCTGAGCGTCTTTGTATGACCTTTTAAAAGTACAATATATTAAAAAATAGATAAACAAAAATGCCGAACTTCGAGGAATATTCTAAACCTAAACCCCTAAGCAAATGACAAAATCAAAAGGTAAAACATATCATACGAAATGGTATAAACAGTCATATTTTTGACTTCAATTTCTTATGTACAAGTCTAGTAGTATAATTGAACAATGTTAGAGGTATGTGTCCCTGTGAACACAATCTTGTCGTTATTTCACCATCATTACGATTTAAACATACTTACCGGAGATATAGGACTCTATTTTTTTGTTTTGGACTATCCAACCTTTATGGACCTTTTGAAAGCAACCTCACTGAGGAAACAAAAGGAAATTTGACAAAGAGATCTCAAACTTGATAAGATTGATTTTTATCAGATGAAGTTGACCTTTTTAAACAAACATTTCGATTTAAACATTTTCGAGAGCCATGGATAATACTTTTTGCTCATTGTTGAAGGCTGTACAATGACCTTTTTGAACTTCTATGTCATTTGATCTCTGAGGAAGAGTTGAAGCATTGGCAAACATACCACATCTTCTTATTTGTATATCATGTTTAAACAATAATGATTTCTTTTCCATAAAATAAGAAAATTAAATGTTTTATTCTATTTTAGTTACCAATGTTCGGCAAATCAGGGTTATTAACAGATATTTGGTATTGTTTATCGTACATGACTGGTGATTATATTCAAACGTTGACAAAACAATCGGTTAAATGTATATAAAACGTCTGAAAGACACGAACTGAGGGAGCCTTAAAAATAATGATAATTCAAAGTTAGTTCTTACTAACATTACAAATGTATACTCGAATTCAATCGTGTTTCTGGTTATTGGTTTGGGTTTCTGAATATTTTGGGTTCGAGAATCAATGTAGTATGAGCACCATGCAGAACGCCATATATGGGGTGTCGGCTATGTGGTCCGAGACCACAATTAATTTGTAGTGCATTTCTTTTAGAACATAAATGAAAATTAAAAAAATCCAACCTGCGCTTTCTCAATGAAATTTTTAAAGTGTGTTGTACTACTTTTGGGACAAATTATATCAAAATTATAGAAAACTTCATAGACTCTTACTCAAAATATGGACAATTTTATGTTGAGGGCGTCTTGAAATCTTTTGACAGCTTCCGAAGTGCTAATTTTTAACCTTTTTCAGCTGGACCAAATCACTACTTTACTTTAAAATTCTGGACCCACAATTTTTTAGTGTAATTTCAACCCCCCCCCCCCCCCCCCCCACCCCCCTTACTTGCAATTTCAGGCATCAAACATGGAGAAATACATTTGGAAGGGGTATAAAAATTCATGGCAAGTAACCCACTGTCAACACTAGGGACTATATTCGTGGGACGAAAATCAAGGGACGACAATTGTGGTCTCGGACCATTTGTGACACGTAGTGGCGGATTTGTTGCGGAGAAAAACGATCAAAGTAAAGCCCCGGTCACACTGTCGCGTTTCGACAGCTAGGTTTTAGTACGTTTAGAAATGCTACGTTTCATGTATTTTTTCGTAATGTGTTAACGGTCTGTACGTTTTACTAGGCTAGGTCACGTTTTGATACGTTCGTCTACGTATTGTTACGTTTTGTTACGTTTTTCGATAAATACACGGGGCACGTTATAATAAAATTTAATACGTTTCTAATAAAGCCATAAGAAATAAAACACATTACTGTTTCTGTGACATTTTTTCCTGTACCACCCCGTGTTGTTTTAAAAACATGTATTATGTCTTTTTCATAAGACGACGAGCGTATCATGCGCTCGTAGTGCAGCTGTTTATTTTGTTCTATTATTTCTTTTACAAATATATTAGAGAAATGACGGAATGACAGCAAATACAATGCAATTTCCAATATAATTAATATTTCTGAATGGCATAACTCTTTTAAAGGATAGTTGATATGCACTGATTTTCGAACGTGTCCATACGATATCAGTTTAATAGAAATTTTGCAAGAATTGTACACTTGAAAAATCAAATTAACCTATTAGGTCCGAGACCACAATTGTCGTCCCTTGATTTTCGTTGTTCAAATATAGTCCCTAGTGTTGACAGTGGGTTACTTGCCATTAATTTTTATAACCCTTCCAAATTTATTTCTCCATGTTTAATGCCTCAAATTGCAAGTTGGGGGGGGGGGGGGGGGGGGGTGAAATTACACTGTACAAAAATGTGGGTCCAGAATTTTAAAGGAAAGTAGTGATTTGGTCCAGGTGAAAAAGGTTGAAAAATAGTACTTCGGAAGCTGTCAAAAGATTTAAAGACGCCCTAAAGATAAAATTGTCCATATTTTGAGTTAGAGGCGATGAAGTTTTCTATAATTTTGATATAATTTGTCCCAAAAGTAGTACAACACATTGTAAAAGTTTCTTTGAGAAAGCGCAGGTGGGATGTTTTTTTATTTTCATTTATGTTCTAAAAGAAATGCACTACGAAATAATTGTGGTCTCGGACCATAAGGACCGGAAGGACAGACAGAGGAATGAACGTGCGATATGTTATGTACCCCGCAATGCGTCGCGCTGTGGTGAAAAAAAAAATATAGAAATTAATACATGGCCTTTTCCATATCAACCTGGGTATCATCCCGAGACCCCCATATCAGCCCGAGACGGAGTCGAGGTGCTGATATGGGTCGAGGGATGATACACAGGCTGATATGGAAAAGGCCATGTATTAATCGCTTTATCATATACTTCCGACAATAGTTTTATGTAAGGCAAATAAAGAAATGCAATAACTTAAACAGTCAAAAACTTCATAAAGAAGTTAAACTATGAATCAAATAAAAATTGAATGTCCAACAACAGCATCGCTGCTACCTCCATATATATTTTTGGTAACATTTCCTATAGAGGCATTTTGAAACATTGGAAATTTGAAGGAATTTTATGATCATTATTACTCCATGTTTGTTGTACTATAAAATTATTCATACTTGTCACTGGCATTTGTTAGCAAGCACTTAACTATCCCCACAAAAGTTCCCGTAAATTTCGACATCGTTATAAAAAATATCTGACGTCACAATGGAAAAGTAAACAACCGATACCGGAAACACTGGAAGTAACTTGCACGAGATGCATTATTATGGGTTTTGTGCACGATATGCACCTGATATGGGTTATCAGCCCGGTTGGAAAATTATGGCTTGTGTACTTCTGCTCATTACACATATGCAAAAGCCATCATATCAATGCTAAGGATATGATAAATAGAGATTAATACATGGCCTTTTCCATATCGGCCCGGGTATCATCACGAGACCCCCATTTCAGCCCGAGACGTAGTCGAGTTGCTGATATGGGTCAAGGGATGATACCCGGGCCGATATGGAAAAGGACATATATTAATCTCTTTATCATATACTTCCGACATTTGTTTTATGTATGGCAACAAACAAATAAATAACTAAAACAGTAAAAAAACTTTATAAAAAAGTTATTAAATTATGAATCCAACAAATTATTTATAATTGCTGAGCAATAACATCACTATCTCCATATTTATTTATGTTACTATTTCCTATAGAGGCATTTTGAAACATTGAAAATTTGTTGTCCTATAAAATTATTCATTATTGTCAATGGTATTTGTTAGCAAGTACTAAACTATCCCCACAAAAGTTCCCGTAAATTTTGACGTCGTCATAAAAAATATCTGACGTCACAATGGAAAAGTAAACAACCGATACCGGAAATACCGGAAGTTACTTGCACGAGAGGCACTATTATGGGTTTTGTGCACGAGATGCCCCTGATATGGGTTATCAGCCCGGGTGGGAAATAAAGGCAACAGTAGTATACCGCTGTTCAAAACTCATAAATCCATGGACAAAAAACTAAATCGGGGTAACAACCTAAAAGTGAGGGAAACGCATTAAATATAAGAGAACAACGACACAACATTAAAATGTAACACACACACACACACACACACACACACACACACACACACACACACACACACACACACACACACACACACACACACACACACACACACACACACACACACACACACACACACACACACACACACACACACACACACACACACACACACACACACACACACACACACACACACACACACACACACACACACACACACACACACACACACACACACACACACACACACACACACACACACACACACACACACACACACACACACACACACACACACACACACAGAAACGGACTAAGCATTAGACAAAATCTTATGAGAATAACAAATATAACATCAAAACCAAATACATGTATTTGGGATAGATAAGTACCGTGACACGTCTGATAGTAATGTGAATTCACACTCTAAAATAAGAGAAAACAAACAACACAACGGAAACACAACGTTAAAATGTAACACACACATAATTTATTATACAGAAATTATGGCTTGTGTACTTCTGCTCATTACACATATGCAAAAGCTATCATATCAATGCTAAGTATATATGATAAATAGCTGATATGAGGCAGGCATTACCTGTGGATGGGGACGAAGTCTGTATGAATTATTTTTTTTGTAACTGAAGTAATTTGTTAAAAAAAAAAAAGAAACGGAAATACCGTAAGGTTTCCGATTTTGGTTCTGTTGTTTGGGATTTTACTTGTGACGTTATTTAAGTTATGACGTCATATGCAATGTAAACAAAGAAACGCTATCATCAGGTGACGTTTTTTCATATCAAGGAATTATTAAAAATGAAATTGGTATTGCGTTCCTTCCTATTTTATACTAGACTGATAAATATATATTTTACTCAAAGTTTCATACAAACGAGACCGGAAAAAGGAAGTGCATTGTAGATTTCTGCGCAGATGCGGGAATTCAAAACATGACATCAAAAAAATTGAACGATTTTGAGTTCAATAGTACAATGAAATTAATAAGATTTTGTTTTGTTTTCTGACAACAACAAAAAAGAAGATGTGGTTTAATCGCCAATGAGACAACTCTCCACAAGAGACAAACATGACACAAAAATTAACAACTATAGGTCACCGTACGGTCTTCAACAATGAGAAAAGCTCATACCGTATAGTCAGCTATAAAAACTGTGAATTTTAAAACTGTTTAGGAGCCTCCCAATTTTATTCAATTATTATCATTGATCCGAATAGAAGTTTAATTTTATGAATTAATGTAAAATTCTAGAAAGTGATTAAAACGTGAATAGAGGAATTTAAGGGAGTATTGCAATGAAACAGCAGCCAACCGAACAAAACAAAACAAAAACCAAACATCTAGAGGTCAACATATGGTATAGAATAATACATAAATTAATACACGAGTGTGTACAGTACATGTACCTGTATGTCATGTTCTAAATTACCGAGTCTTTAATTTTAAAAGCCGTAAAAATTATCAACAGTCCGTATAAATCACTTTTCTTGAGATATTTCTTACTTAGACCACACACAAAGAGATGTATTTATGATTTACATAATTTTATTTCAAAAAACAAAATTACCTATTTATAGGTAGCTCTTTACAAACAATATTTATACATCTGAAAAATGTAGCCGGAAAGCAGCGATAACGTCGAAAAAGTCTGCCAGCGACGTCGTGCAATTTAGCGCAATCGTTGAGATCACAAAGGGGGACGTAATTTTTAGGATAAATCGCGTTTATCATAGAATCCAGCACGGTGACATATAATTTTTATTTGAGATTTGGAGTAAAAATGACATTTTCAGAAACACTTTATTTCCATATTTTTTTAATTAAGAAAATACCATTTTGAGCATCTGGTCCGCAAGATCAAGCAAGGCTTGAACAATTGCATAGTCATTCGTGTAGGTATTATTTTTTTTACTTATTGTCACTTATCACAACTTCAAATTGAACCCGATCTTAATAATTTACGACGAAGAATATTTGATCCCACAATTTTATAACATTGCCTACCTTTTTTACAAAATTGCACAAATCCCCAATTTTCAGCCTCAATTTTCTCGAAAACGAGCAAGGTGACCTATGTTTTATTTTGTGTTTTATTTTATAACTCGCCAAGGCCTACAACATATTTCAAAACTATAAGAATGACATTATATCGAAAAACTGTATCGGATGCCCTTAAGGTAAGGTTTTGTACGTTAAGTTTATTCTATGCAGTTTACATGTCCTACGATGTGATCATTGACCTATAAAACGGCGTCTTTAAATAATAAATTTCAGAAAAAGAAAGAGATGCAGAGAGGGGTCAAAGTAATTCCAAAAAGTCAAGGGGGAAAAGCTTCGCTTTTAGAGATGTGCGATCGATTCAGTAGATTTGCAAACACAATATGCGTTATTTTCGGAACGCCTTATTAAAAGGGATATTAAAATATGAAATTAAAACTGTAATGCAGGAAGTGACTGTACAACAAAGAAATGACACATTAATGGTTAAACCAATATCTGTATTAAAAAAAAGATTTCCTTAGTATCCTCCACGGTGTTTGATATTTGTGTTTGCTCTTCAACTTTGTATTTATTTGGCTTTTTAACTATTTTGATCTGAGCGTCACTGATGAGTCTTATGTAGACGAAACGCGCGTCTGGCGTATAAAATTATAATCCTGGTACTTTTGATAACTATTTACACCACTGGGTCGATGCCACTGCTGGTGGACGTTTCGCGAGGGTATCACCAGCCCAGTAGTCAGCACTTCGGTGTTGACATGAATATCAATTATATGGTCATTTTATAAATTTTCTGTTTACAAAACTTTGAATTTTTCGAAAAACTAAGGATTTTCTTACCCCAGGAGTAGATTACCTAAGCCATATTTGGCACAACTTTTAGGAATTTTTGATCCTCAATGCTCTTCAACTTTGTATTTATTTGGCTTTTTAACTATTTTGATCTGAGCGTCACTGGTGAGTCTTATGTAGACGAAACGCGCGTCTGGCGTATAAAATTATAATCCTGGTACTTTTGATAACTATTTACACCACTGGGTCGATGCCACTGCTGGTGGACGTTTCGTCCCCGAGGGTATCACCAGCCCAGTAGTCAGCACTTCGGTGTTGACATGAATATCAATTATATGGTCATTTTATAAATTTTCTGTTTAAAAAACTTTGAATTTTTTGAAAAACTAAGGATTTTCTTACCCCAGGAGTAGATTACCTTAGCCATATTTGGCACAACTTTTAGGAATTTTTGATCCTCAATGCTCTTCAACTTTGTATTTATTTGGCTTTTTAACTATTTTGATCTGAGCGTCACTGATGAGTCTTATGTAGACGAAACGCGCGTCTGGCGTATAAAATTATAATCCTGGTACTTTTGATAACTATTTACACCACTGGGTCGATGCCACTGCTGGTGGACGTTTCGTCCCCGAGGGTATCACCAGCCCAGTAGTCAGCACTTCGGTGTTGACATGAATATCAATTATATGGTCATTTTATAAATTTTCTGTTTACAAAACTTTGAATTTTTCGAAAAACTAAGGATTTTCTTACCCCAGGAGTAGATTACCTTAGCCATATTTGGCACAACTTTTAGGAATTTTTGATCCTCAATGCTCTTCAACTTTGTATTTATTTGGCTTTTTAACTATTTTGATCTGATCGTCACTGATGAGTCTTATGTAGACGAAACGCGCGTCTGGCGTATAAAATTATAATCCTGGTACTTTTGATAACTATTTACACCACTGGGTCGATGCCACTGCTGGTGGACGTTTCGTCCCCGAGGGTATCACCAGCCCAGTAGTCAGCACTTCGGTGTTGACATGAATATCAATTATATGGTCATTTTATAAATTTTCTGTTTACAAAACTTTGAATTTTTCGAAAAACTAAGGATTTTCTTACCCCAGGAGTAGATTACCTTAGCCATATTTGGCACAACTTTTAGGAATTTTTGATCCTCAATGCTCTTCAACTTTGTATTTATTTGGCTTTTTAACTATTTTGATCTGAGCGTCACTGATGAGTCTTATGTAGACGAAACGCGCGTCTGGCGTATAAAATTATAATCCTGGTACTTTTGATAACTATATGCTAATAGTCTTGTCAAAATAGCATTTGACCTAAAAAAAAATTGCATCAGAATTTGTTTTTGTATTTTTCGATTCCAAATGGCTTTCTTTGTAACATACTAAAAGTGTACCAAGATATCTGAGTGGGAACATGGATTTTTTTGGTGAAAAATAGCAAAATTTGACAAAAATAGCAAAAAACTGGGAAAAGTTTGTTTAACATTCATTTTTTATGATAATCATTTCAAATAAAAAGTTTTACAACTGTTTATTCAGTGTTTATGAAATGAAATAAAAAAAAACGTTTTTTTTTTTTCATAAACATGAAGTTTTAGGTAAAAACATCCGACTTTTGTTGGAATTTGAGATTCACATAGAGTGAATTGATTACCAAAACAGACAGGAAAAATATAAAAATGGTAATAGAAGTTTATTTGATTTTTCAATAAAGACAAAAACCTTTATTTTAATCATTCCAAAACTTTACATCAATTCCTTATTGTGTAAATAATGAGTTTGGGTACAATATAGCAAAATCAATCAAAAGTCGATAAAAAATGGAAAAACACCAATTTGGAGTTTAAACTGCTTTTGAACCACTCCAAAATAGAAAAAGGGAAATCTTGATATAATTATAATCAGATCAAACAAAATTTATTGTAAAACAAATGGTAAAATGACTGATTTTAGGTGAAAAAAGCTAAATTTGTCAAAAAATCGTCAAAAACTGGAAAAAACTACTATGCATATTTTTCAGAAACCATTTTTTTCGACAGACTCATGGTTTGGTGTCGCAGTTTTGTTTACAGTTGCATCTAATAATGTCAAGGAGCTTATCAGGTGTGTGGAAGTTACATCAAAATTGGATAAAGTTTTCTATGTTTGATTTCCCAACCATAGTCTGTAGAATGTACATGATGTATGTCAACTTCTTCTGATAACACACTCGAAGACTATGAAATTGCCCTGAAACTGATGTTGGTGGTAAACTTTTCACCGAAACCAATATGTTTCCAGTAATTACTATGGATTTTAATTTTATCCAGAGAAGAATGTCAAGTCCTTCGAGAGGAAGTCCTCCATGTTAACATGTTAGAGCTTCTTCTCCTGCTTTGGTGGATCTGCTTTAATGAAGCCTTATTCATGAACACTTGATCTTGATATTTTTGGTTAAGTTTTTTAAATAGAAGTCCTTTGCCTATTTCAAAAATCCTAGATGATGAGTTACAACCTGTTATAGAATTACAAACATCCTCCCAAAGATATATGTTCCATATTTTTATTTTGTCAGATTTAAAAATAACCTGTTTGCACTGTTGATTAACATGATGAATAAGTAACACTAGTAGATCCGTATCTTCACCATTTACTATGACTACTAAAGACAAAGCACACTCCAAAGCTGTTTGCACAATAAGAAGATCTGCATCATCAGTCACATTCTATTTAGTGTTATTAATTAAATTTATCATTTGATTTTATAAACACTGTATAACCTGTTGTAAAACTTTTTATTTGAAATGATTATCATAAAAAATGAATGTTTAACAAGCTTTTCCAAGTTTTTCACTATTTTTGTCAAATTTTGCTATTTTTCACCTAAAAATCCCTTTTCCCACTCAGATATCTAGGTAGACTTTTAGTATGTTACAAAGAAAGCCTTTTATAATTGAAAAATATCAAAAATAATTCTGTTGCATTTTTTTTGTGGTTGGACACATTTTTCATCTATTTTGACTAGACTATAATGTTTGTTGTATTGTATTGATAAATTAACAAAACTTCATTTTATATTTGTTTCTAAGATTATAATGCGAGCAAAGACAATTTCTTTTACACCTATCATCGATTGAACTTTACAAAATAAATTCCCACATCGGCAACAAAAAATAATCAGACGCATATAATTTTGAAGTAAGTTATAGATTGCATTTTTATCAAGGAAAATAATGAACTCACACAGGTCATTATTTTATGCCTTGGAGCATATTTCATTGAAACATGGTATCGTCTGGGTTGATTCTGAAAAAGAATGACCTATGGTTCTGAAAGAAAATAACTCCATATAGGTATATAAGAAGTATGTACTAAATTCCGACTCAATTGGTGGATCCATGTCAAACGAGTGACGCCGCCATATCAACGTCGGTTTTGCAAAATAAACAGTTTGACTCGGCAATTTCTCTTTTTGATTTAATTAAAATTTTATATTATTATTCAAAGCCTGCCATGCTTCAGGTGATTTTTTTTTTTATATAATCTTAAAATATTTATATTTTTGTCCAAAATTGTTGTCCCAAAATTCTGATGTTGTTTAATATTGTCACTTGATATTTTCTCTTTTTCGTCCATTACTGACGTTATGTTCAACTCGGCTTTTCATATCTAAGTGAACATTGCTGAAAAAAATATAAAATTACTAGTCAAGTAGATAAATTTTTGTGAAAACAATTGATTTGATATTTGCCTACAGGTTTCAGCAATATTCAGTTGAAAATGAATCGTCCAGATGATTTGTGATCAAATGACATTTGAAATATCTTCTTGATTTCGTCGAATTGACAATGTCTGAAACCGTTGATTGGTGTGTTCAATTTGAAATAATAAATGACCAAGTTTATTTGTTCCATTCACGTTGATTTACATTTCGTCGTTTTTTAGTCGTCATTTCGTCTAATAAGTATGATGGCTTTCTTCCTCTGATATTTTTTTAATAGAGATATTAACCTTGACCTGAAATTTAGAATCGATTCTGTTAACCTTATCGATCCTTTAAATAAAGTTATTCTTAAAGGTTACCAATTCAACACTGTCGTTACATCTTTGAATATTGTTTTTAATGGTATTAATATTGATTTTGTTATCAGTAAATTAAAAGCAAACTAAATATTAATGTTATATACAAATGCACTTTCATGGATCTATATTTTTCTCTGACTGTTAAGGACGTCTTAACACTGAATCCATTGGATGTTACTGTGTCCTGATTGATAATTTAGTCTTAGATGCGTGATGTTTTTAATCAGTTGTTGTTGAATTTGAACTAGCTGCCAGTAACTGCAAGCAAATCTTTACCTAGTTTTTTGTTGTTGTAGGGATGTACAAGTACCCGGTCATGTTCACATGTTATTGTTATATGTCTTTGTTTCAATCTTATTTTTATAGTTCATTCTTATGTTGTACTGTTTCACCACTGTCCCAGGTAAGGGGGGAATTTGGAATCCTGCCACATTCTGTTTAATGTCCGAAGTCATGAGCCCCTTTTTGTAGTGCTTGTTGTTTGTTGCTGTGTTACAAATTTGGTTTTTGTTCATTTTTTTGTACATTAATCAGGCCGTTAGTTTTCTTGTTTGGATTGTTTTACATGTCTCATTTGCAGGACTTTTAGAACTGACTATGCGGTATGGGATTTGCAGATTAATGAAGGCTTGGTGAACTAGGTGACCTATAGCTGTTATTTGGTTTGAGTCATTTGGTCTATTATGGAGAGTTGTACATAAGTGGGATATAATTACGAAAAAATTAACCTTATTACCCATTTTGAAATCATTTCTGTAAATCTTTCGTGTCAGTGTCAATACCTATTCCGTTAACAGAATTATGTTGAACACAATGTGATTCAGATATCTCCTTAATATTTATCTCTCAAATAAGTTATGATGGGCTAAGAAAAAAGGTATTTGTTAGCAAAATTGGTACATAAATGTTTTCTTTCTCTCCTTCATGGAATAAATGATTTGTTTTGATCTGAAGAGTTAATCCTTTTAAACTGATTTTTATAGTTTGTTCTTTTGTTGTACCGTCATTAACACAAACAACCATAGAAAAAACATGACATTGTACCATGCCAAAATAAAGGTAACAACAGGTTGTAGAACCGTTAATGTGCCTATGTATGTGTATATAACAATTAATTAGTATGATTTGATTTATTGATTACACAATCTTGCATATCAATAAAAAGAGCATGAAAGAGAAGCATAGGATATCAAAGGTACATTTGAACTCATAAGTAGAAAATAAACTCACAACGTCAAGGCTAAAAGAAACAAAAAACAAACAGACAAACAACAGTATAAAATACACAAAAAAGCAAATATTAAGCAAAATGAACCTACCAAAAAACTGGGGTTAGCAGAATCTGCTTCAATTGTGTATGCCTTGTTTTAAGGTCATGTTACTATTAAGCCAGTGATTCGGTTGGTCACATTTGGAAAAAAAGGGACAGGATTGTAGATTGACATTAAGAGCATATCAGTTGTCAGCTGTGAAACGACTGTTCCTAAACGGTCAACCAACTCGTGATGGCGTCCGTACAAATAAAAAAACGACTATTTCAACTTCTGCACAAAACATTACTGAAACAATATTTAAAGATTTAACTACAGTTTCGAATTAATAACAATTTAGAAAAAGTGTATGAAAATAGTTATCAAAAGTACCAGGGTTATAATTTAGTACGCCAGACGCGCTTTTCGTCTACATAAGACTCATCAGTGACGCTCATATCAAAATAGTTATAAACCAAACAAATACAAAGTTGACGAGCATTCTGGATCCAAAATTCCAAAACGTTGTGCCAAATACGGCTAAGGTAATCTACTCCTGGGATAAGAAAATCCTTAGTTTTTCGAAAAATTCAAAGTTTTGTAAACAGGAAATTTATCAAAATGACCACATAATTGATATTCATGTCAACACCGAAGTGCTGACTACTGGGCTGGTGATACCCTCAGGGACGAAACGTCCACCAGCAGACGCATCGACCCAGTGGTGTAAATAGTAAGTAATGGATTAATAGTTCACCCAGATTGCACCTAAAAGTTCGGTGTCAGTAAACCAGTTTCTGAAAAAAATAAAAGTGTGCTATCCTGTGTAAAATGAGTTTGCAACCAAACAAGCACACCAAATTGTAGTATATATCGCAAGTAAAAGTTATAAGTAACTTCTGATAACGAAATACCTTTATAGTTTACCAGAAAAACATAGATTATATACATCGAAATCCAAACAAATCACCAAAGCTGTCTGTGATATTAGTTTTTGACTTGTTTAAATCGAGAAGGATGTTCTGTTCCTACTGCTGACATTTTTCACTTTAGATGGTTATGTACATGTGTTTATATTTATTTTTAAGTCGCTGTATCTGTTTTGATTTGCCAGCGACTGTTATACCGTTTATGTTATTTTAATGAATATAGCTAATGTTATCTTAATAATAGAAAATCCTGGTATTTTTACTTTGTTGGTGTCGTCGGGTTGCTGTCTCGCAGTTGCCAATATTTGTAAGGTACATTATTAAAGAGAAGGAATATGTATTTATAATTTCGCATTATTTGAATAAAATTCTTAACAGCCTTAGCCGATCCCACTAAACTGCTACATTGGTTTGCTGTAAGAATCGACCTCTTCATCCTATCGATTCGCTATATGGGTATCAATGTGATGTATATCATTAAAATACTCAACGCTGAAATAGCCATCAAACTGATGCCGACAAACAAACGATCACAACAGTTACCACAAGGATCATTGTAAGGGAAAGGTTGACTTATAACAACTTATTCTATAGTTATGTATTTTAATGTGTCTATACAAATCTATCTATATATATATATATATATCTTCATGTCTTATATATCATGTACTGTAGTACGCCGCTAGATTAAAACTGACGAGGAAAGGTAACACACGGCCAGCGAAAGCTCTTTTTTGAGCCAAGGTGGTCGTGTGGTCTAGTGGGACGGCTGCAGTGCAGGCGATTTGGTGTCACGATATCACAGTAGCATGGGTTCGAATCCCGGCGAGGGAAGAACCAAAAAATTTGCGAAAGCAAATTTACAGATCTAACATTGTTGGGTTGATGTTTAGACGAGTTATATATATATATATATATATATATATATATATATATATATATATATACAACTCGTCTAAACATCAACCCAACAATATAAGATCTGCTTTCGCAAATTTTTGGTTCTTCCCTCGCCGGGATTCGAACCCATGCTACTGTGATGTAATATAGGATGAACGGATCATATAAACCGGAGGGAAAATATGATACAAGCCCAAACGAAAAAATATAAACGAGTCTAAATTGAAAACTACGTTCAAGCCTATGATTGCGTTGGATAAAAACAGCAATTTTTATACGTGTGAATGTAAAACAAATTTCGTTGTAGAAGGGTCTAAAAACAGCACAAACAACATTTTCCAAAAGACCAAAAAAGTGAAAAAGTATATTCAAACAAAACTCATTTGACTAACAGGTCGAACAACTGATGTTCTTTAACCCTGCTGACTGCCATTGGCGATTGCCAAATAAAATTGATCACAAGATGTAACAAAATGGATCTTAATATAAATTTAATACTAAACAGAATAAAAATTAACTTGTAGCCACGATGTTATGCCACAAACATACGGTGTCAATATTTTTTTAGTACACAAGATCCGGATTTCGACAATAAATGTCTCTTCAGTGATGTTAGGGATCGCAACGGTATTTGGAAGGCCATATAAAAAGTACCCTCATTTTTAGAAAAAGTACCCTCATTTTTAAATAGACTCTTGAATTTTAAGAATCAATATAGGATGAACGGATCATATAAACCGGAGGGAAAATATGATACAAGCCCAAACGAAAAAATATAAACGAGTCCAAATTGAAAACTACGTTCAAACCTATGATTGCGTTGGATAAAAACAGCAATTTTTATACGTGTGCATGTAAAACAAATTTCGTTGTTCTAAAAACAGCACAAACAACATTTTCCAAAAGACCAAAAAAGTGAAAAAGTATATTTAAACAAAACTCATTTGACTAACAGGTCGAACAACTGATGTTCTTTAACCCTGCTGACTGCCATTGGCGATTGCCAAATAAAATTGATCACAAGATGTAACAAAATGGATCTTAATATAAATTTAATACTAAACAGAAAAGAATTAACTCGTGGCCACGATGTTATGCCACAAACATATATATATATATATATATGTATTTTAGCATTGGTTTCATATCAGACCTCTTTTTGGCCCTAGGTTATGATTTTGACCATGGGCTGAAATGGGGTCTAATATGAAAAATGACATTTTATGTTTTGTTTTATCGTATTCTTCAGCAAAAGCTATACAGACTAGAAAAACGTTTTCAAAAATTTATATAATTCATTTTTTGCATATTTACCGGAAGCAGGTAATATATAAACTGGAAGCAGTTGATATATACTGGAAGCAGTTGATAAGAAAAGTCATAACACAAGGCTTTGATAACTCTTCAAATTAAATGAATAAAGATATATATACAAATTTGTTTTTTTTCAAGGGGTACAATTATACCATTGTTTTCTACAAGTATATGATAAATAATAGTACAACGCAGAGGCTTACTTACGTATTGGTATGTGTTGTAAGAAATACTTGTTGCTTTATTCGTTTATATCATATGTTTCCTAATGCAGCTTATAAACAACATATTCGTCTCATGCATATTATAATAGGAAATTCTTTAGTTAAAATCACTCTTGAATTAGACGTTTTTAAATAGAATAATGGTAACAGGATAAATATGAAAGAGAAAACAAAATGATATCTACTCTGCAGAAGTTAATTGTTTCATTTGTGTAAAAGTAATAAGCTAAAGTCGTCTGATCATCATGGTTGTCTTCCGACCAATATACCCGTGGTTCGCCCAGTAATTTTCTATTTGATCATCGTTCAACCAAGTATTTGAACCTTTTTTGTACCACCATGGTCCGTTGGATATTGCATGATTATAACCACCACTGTTGTCACGATCTGTTGCTGAGAATTTTCCAGATGACTGTCGTTGTAAAGCGTCACCTTGTATGAAAATAAAATGGGATTGTACACATAATTCTGTTACATGGCGAACAAAATTTATTGTTTTGCTTGACGTTTAGTGTGAAATATTTTATGCATATTCAGAACGATATAAAACTAGAGGCTTTTAAGAGCCTGTGTCGCTCACCGTGATCTATGAGCATATAGAACAAAAGGACATACATGAATTCATGAAAAAAGTGTTTTGGTGATGGTGATGTGTATGTAGATCTTACTGAACATTCTTGCTGCTTACATTTATATTTGTCTAAAATGAACTTGGCCCAGTAGTTTCAGGAAAAATTTACCAAAACTTGTCAATTTTACGAAACTAAAGATTGACTAGGAAGGGCAATAACTCCATAAGGGGTCAACTGACAATTTTGGTCATGGTGAATTATTTGTAGATCTTACTGTGCTGAACTATATTGCAGTTAACAGTTTATCTCTATATAGAATTATCAATTCAGGGGCAGCAACCCAACAACGGGTCGTCTGATTCATCTAAAAATTCCAGGGCAGATAGATGTTGACCTGATGAACATTTTAATTCATGTCAGATTTGCTCTAAATGCTTTGGTTTCAGAGGTATTAGCCCAAAACTGCATTTTACCCCTATGTTATATGTCAAGCCATGTCGGTCATCTTGGTTGGCAGGTGGGGTCATCGGACACCTTTTGTAAACCAGGTTACCTTAGTGATGATCGTACCCAAGTTTGGTTAAATTTGGCTTAGTAGTTTCAGAGGTGAAGATTTTTGTAAAAATTTAACGGACGACAACGAACGAAGGACGACGGACACCAAATGATGAGAAAAGCTCACTTGGCCCTTTGGTCCAGGTGAGCTAAAATGACAACAGAAGACAAGTTTTACAAGATAGGTACACCTGGATGAAAGGACATAACCTTGAAGAAGATCTTATTTAGGAAGAAGATACCAAGTGAACAACATTTAACGTATGTCAAAAACAATATCATGGCCAAAGAAGCATTAAAATGTCTGCATAACAGTACTACATAGGTATATGAAGATTCAGCTACAAGAACCCTTCTAAAATAAGGAAAGAAATCAGGAAGGGTATGTAACTTAGGTCAACCAGTGGACTCGTCATGTTACGCCTGGCAAGTACTGTGACTGACAAGTTGTTAGACACAACTCATCTTCAAGGCGTAATAAATTTATTGTTAATGAAAACAAATCAAAGTTTGTTATCTTGTCAGTTTCAGAGAGTTTTTTGTTTAAATAAATAACGGTTTTTAACAAAGTATGATTGGTCACTTCCGGAAACAAGATATACGTTTCTGTATGGATCAGTAGTTTTTATAAAGCAAAGTGGTTCTAACTATTTCAATCTGTCTTTAATTTAGACGGGATTACGTGCGTAAAGAATAGAGAAGTCAAATATTTTGATACTATTACAGGAGAGGGATCCTTGTAACTGTAAAGTATCAACATTTGCTCCACACATCCTCTAAATTATGTTGTATAGATAGATTTCAAAGATAAAACGTATTTTTAGCAAAATAGTTCCTACTCAAAGCTGCAACTTTTCAATATGTAAAATATTTGGGTAGTTTTGGTATCAAATGAAGCTTAAAGTAGTATGGGAATCTAAAATTAAAATGATAGAATTTGTTCATACTTTGCCAAAACGTAGTATCTATTGATACATGGTCAAAAATATAATAAAAATGATAGGTCACCTTGAATTTTCTTAAGCTACAGGTTGTGATAAAATGACACATTTTGTATGGATTATACAGGAAAAAACATAATTTTGTGATTAGAAACTAAACAAAATGATAAAACTGTGAAATGAATTAGGAAAAGATAGCTTTCAGACAATGCTTTGAGAATATCTACAGAAAAGATAGGATCACCGTAAGTTTTTTTTCCGGCTATAATAAAAGATAGGAAAATTTCATGAAGATTCCTTCAACAAATGCATTGATTTAGAGTTAACTCCCCTTAAAATACCAATTTGAAAAAAAATTAAAATCACAAAAGATAATGTACACTTGTACAAATATTAATACTTATAAGTTGTATTCCTATAAAAGGTTCTTTAAAATGAAATTCGAATGAGATATCTGGGACAAGACCCCTAAAGGACCTTGAGATGAGGAACACAGATTTTTGACTCTCATTAAAAAATTAGTCCGCCATGCATATGTGGGAGCTGTGATTTTAAAAATTGACATAAATAAACTAGGACTGGTGTTTTATAGAGCTGATGTGATGTGAAAAAAAGTATACAAAAATAAACCTGATCAAAAAATTACAAAGGACATATTTTTTAATGATTTTTATGGTCAGAATTTTGGGATTATTTCCTGTGGAGAGTGACATTTTTCACTATCTTTCGGGGTTGGGCACTTGACGGGAAAACGAATCACACTTGCCACCCCGAAAATCGCACCACATGTGTCCAAGTGTCTCAGCTTCAAAACGAGCTATCATACATATCCAAGTTTACGATATGGCCTGAGCAACAGAAGAAAACGTTAACATTATGGCCTATGGAGAATCTAATGCGCATATTGACCCATCTTGTGACCTTTAATTTCAAAGGTGATGGAGTGTTTCATGGCTCAGTGACTACAATATTAGGATGAAAGCTGCTGAAATCAAGGTCAGTTACACTCTTTTAGTGCTAATTAATCAAAACAATACAAAATGGCTTCTCAAACTTTTGATTTTTATCAAAAATATACCAATATTCTGTTGTTAAATTGCATTGATGCAGAAAATGGGTCGTGTAAAATCTGGACAGGGGCCATTCAGAGGAAAAGAAATTATATGTTAGGGATGCTAAATGTGGCTTATCCAAATGGAAAAAGGACAAAAATGAATGTTGCACGCTTGTCAAAAATGTTACAGCTAAAAACAATTGATATTGATAGAAATTTAGATGCCTCCCATCTCTGTCATAATGCCTTGTGTGTTAATGCTGACCATATAAGTTTTGAGCCCCATGATTTAAATAACCACCGTAAGGTCTGTGTAGCTTCACAAAAATGCACCACTCATGAACTGCATGGCACAACATATCCTAACTGCATGCTGCATCTTAAACTGTGGTTTGTTATATTTTTAATTCTAAAATTAAGTCTCCCCGAGGTGACAACTGCACATTTCATTATGCACGAATCATTTACTCAAATACAAGTTTCTTACACTGCTAAAAAAAATGAAAATGGGATAAAAGCCCTCCCTCTTACCCTCCAAGACACTGAAACAAACATGCATGTTTATTAACCTGAGGTAAAACATTTACGGCTGGTTTCACGAGTGTTTACATTTTACTTTACATAGAAGGGGGAGTAACTCTTGTTGTTTACAAATGTATTTTTACCTGTGTCAGGAAATTGGGACAATCAAACCACATGAACCAACTGAAGTAAGCACGAGTGAAAAGAAATCCTCAATATAAAAACCAAACAAATCAAACAAAAACTACAAAATTATAAAATTAGGATATCAAAAAGTAAAAGAAAAAGCCTACAGAACTAAAATAGTTGCAAAACAGAATGGAAGTAAATATGGACATGATTTTATTTTATTTTATTTTATTTTATTTCCTTGTATGTTCAGTTTCAACTAATGTGTGCAGTATAGGAAACACAAATTTTTATGCAATATATACATGTGTCTAAATTTGCATGTATGATGCTGTGTGTGGTATGTGTAAGTTGTGTACAACTCTAAATTATGATGTCATAATGCAATGACGTCACAAAAACCATGACGTCACAATGTACTCTTCACCAAAAAAATAACCCATTTTTCCCACTTTCATGACACATACAAAGAAAACCTCTAAAATTCTTATTACTTGATGGATTTTAAAAACAAGACTAGTTTTGGAAAGGTCTATGACTAATCTTGACAGTAATGCAAAGATATGAGAGCTTTTTATTCAATAAAAAAAATATAATAGAAAACAAGACTCTCAGGGTGGAAAAATTTCTTAAATCTGATAGTTTTTAAGTGAAAAACACTATATTTTCATGATTTATCAACAAAAAAAGATGATTTGTAGAAAGTCTGTAAGGTAAAAGAGGCTTATGAATTGCAGTTATACCAAAAAAAGTTAAAACAAATGTTTAAAATGAAAATTTATAACATATGCTTATTGTGTTTTTTTCTTTCTTAAAAATGATATTAAACAGTTATAAACATTGCTACCTAAAAGTATTAAAATGACCTTATTTTATTTCAGATATGGCTAAAACTTCACAGAATTGTTCAGAAATGTGTACTGAAGGGATACAAACTGCAAAATAAGTGGAATCTGACATTAGCTGATCTAATATGGGACAAGACCCCTAAAGGACCTTGAGATGAGGAACACAGATTTTTGACTCTCATTAAAAAATTAGTCCGCCATGCATATGTGGGAGCTGTGATTTTAAAAATTGACATAAATGAACTAGGACTGGTGTTTTATAGAGCTGATGTGATGTGAAAAAAAGTATACAAAAATAAACCTGATCAAAAAATTACAAAGGACATATTTTTTAATGATTTTTATGGTCAGAATTTTGGGATTATTTCCTGTGGAGAGTGACATTTTTCACTATCTTTCGGGGTTAAGCACTTGACGGGAAAACGAATCACACTTGCCACCCCGAAAATCGCACCACATGTGTCCAAGTGTCTCAGCTTCAAAACGAGCTATCATACATATCCAAGTTTACGATATGGCCTGAGCAACAGAAGAAAACGTTAACATTATGGCCTATGGAGAATCTAATGCGCATATTGACCCATCTGCATTCCTGCATCAAATTTTGCTACATTGATTGAAAATCTGAACCTTAGGTTCTACGTTTTTTACAATCCAAGATGGCGAAAGACACCCATACCACCTGAAGGACTTGGAATCACTGTAGAAGCCATGATGAATTTTTTAATAATAAAAAACAAAGGTGAAACTTAAATAGAACCACATATGTCACTGTTGCTCAGATAAGAATTACTTTTTTGTACCATCAAACGAAATTTGGGTCTTTTAAGTTGTATGTAGCACTGGTGTGCAAAAGAAGGGAGAAAGATCCCCGAGGGACAATCAAACTCACAGATAAAATAAACTGACAACGCCATGGCTAAAAAGGAAAAGACAAACAGACAAATAATAATACACAAGACACAACATAGAAAACGAAAGACTAAGTAACATGAACTGGGGTGATCTCAGGTGCTGCGGAAGGGATAGTAGATTCTGCTCCACATGTGGCATCCGTCGTTTTACTCATGTTATTACAAACCCGTTAAATAGCCTAATTCGGTAGGTCACATTCGTGAAAAGAGAAGGGGATTGTAGTTACGACAAACACAAACATGCATTACGTTTTATATTCGTATCACATACTATATTCACCTATTTTATTCATCATAAAATAATTCTTGTGCAATTTGGGTAAGTAAGTCAAGTCTCTACATGCTAAATGGACAACGTGAGAGGGAATCTAATTATTTTAATTGTAACAACAGATCAAAAAACATGAAACGCCTATGTGAATACACAATATATGTACCTGCTGTTCCGCTGTAACCACTGACTGTAAGCTGGTACTGGGATGCAGCATCACCAAGCTTGAATGACTTGTATACAGCATAGATATCTTGGCCACCTTTTGTTTCCATATTCACTCGCAGTTCAAATTGTCCGTTATTCGTAAGAAGATGGATATATTTATTGCCTATAATGTAGATATACATATATGTATGTATTTATACATAATAAAAATCAACATTTAATTTTTACACAAAATTCCAATTCTGGTATTTCTGATGCATTTATTTTCTACCAAATACCGCAATAACAATACACAATATACTACCGAAACAAATAATCCATTGGAGGAAAAATTAGAATTTCCCTTTTATTTTTCAAGTGCGCACCTCGAGAAATGAAAATAAATGTAAGACTTCCTTTTCCAAGGACAAAAAATTTCAAATCCCTAAAACAAAACTTAATACTCATGAATACAATTTCTATATCTATCATTATATTACTATCGTTAAAAAATTTAATTTTGGATGTAACGCTTCTTCTTTGGTTCTTGTCGCTCAAACTTTAAATACATATGTAGTGATTTGTAAACTGTTTCTGTCCTATTCTTCGTTTATCTTTTTGGCCATGATATTGTCGGGTATGTCCCTTCATACCAGTAATCCTTATCTTCTTTTATTATTTTCTTCTGATCCTCAATATGCATGACATATTTGACTTTGGACGTCTAGTTTGACAATCGATATTGCTTGTTATGTTTAAAATGTATAAAATCATAACTTTTTTTATAAGGTGACTATTTTACACGCCAGTCATCTGGAAAATTCTCAGCAATAGATCGCGACAAGATGACGAGTATAGAAATTTGGCTAAAGAATATGGACCATGGTGGTTTAAAAACGGCACGAATTATTGGTTAAACGATGACCAAAAAGATAATTACTGGGGGAAAGATATTGGTCCGAAGACAGCCATGATGATTAGACGACTTTAGTTTGCTATGGTTCACTAACATATCCATACACAAATGGATTGAACAATAAACTTCTGCTGAGTAGATATCAACATTTTTTCTTTTTCATATTTATATTAATATCTGTAACCAATATTTGAATGCCAAATTCAAGAATTTTCTATTATGATATGCAAAAAGAATGAGTCTTATTTGGTGTTTATTGTTGCATTAGGAAACAAATTAACATGTTAATTGTTTATGAAAATTAAGCGGTCTTTCCTTTTCGTTATGTAAAAGATATGTTCAGATAGAAAATGCATTGAAAAGCATTAAATACACATACAACCCTTAAAATATGGTCAAAAACGTTTTGACCTTTGGCAAGGTCATTGGTTCCCGTGTGCTTCCTAAAAGGACCATGGGTCTAGGAACTATGGTTGGGGAGTTAACTCTGGCTTCAAAAGGTCTTTAGATCTAACGCTAATATCTTGGTTTGTTAGATGTTTTTATTTGCTTTGTATCGATTTGTACGAGCTAGTGTTTATTTGTCAAATAAATATATTATGCTTCAATGACATTTTTGTCCAATATCCGTACTGTACCTTTGATATTCGTTCACTTAGATACATGAATTTAGCTGAAACTCGTAAATCAATAAATTATCTAAAAATTCAACATGAGCTTGTACTGCATTATATATTACAGTATTCATTCAAACCAATTTTAAATAAATTTAGTCATCTCACAAACCTCCAGATTTTTTGGAAAATTAAGTGTTCACCCCCAAAACCGGTTTGGCCACATCATTAAAATTTCAAGTTTATTTACAAATTTCACTTAATACTGTAAGAGACTACGAACTTTTAGATAAATGGATTGGTGTTTAACGTCGAGTATCAAAGTTTAAAAAAATAACAACTATATTAGTACGAGAATATATTAATGTGATATAAATTTGAAACTAACACCCTAAACGACAAGACTGAAATTCTGAGCCGGATCTTCAACTTGCTAGTACAAAGATACCCTGCAAAGGTAACAGTAAAGACATGTCGTCCTTCCTGGCATACTATTTGTTCTAGAGAATCGACCTTACGCACTCAAATCGATCACGCTAACACAAATAAAATTGCCGAATCCAAATCATAGTACATTTTAAGATAAGCACTTACCAAGCCAATGTTCTCCGGCGACCTCTCCAAAACCATTTTCATATTCGTTCCAAATTCTCTCGAATTTCACCTTGCGTTCAGCACGTTTTTGTATTACCTTTTAAAATCAAAAGTACATTGTATCAATTATTTCCTTACGTTTGTGTGAATAGTGCTTGAAACCATTTTTTTCTACTCTGTCTTATGATTTTATCTGGGTTTACATGATGTTTTAATATGTAGAGGCATTCTATGATTTTCAGTTTAGTTAACTTTCTTTCAAATTTAAACATACATACATACTAATATAAATAACCTATCAAAGTTGTTTTAGAAGCAGTCAATGCAGACAATATCACTAAAGGTGGATTGTTGTTTTGATAATGCAGTTTCGTTGAGTCGTTTTAAGTGAATGTGCATTATCTTCTGATTTTATAAGCACGTTTGCTGTAACGTTTCAAATGTGGCCTTACTGTAGATGTCTATCAGCTGAGAAACAGACTTCGTAAATAGGGAAATTTTATTTGTAAATATTTGTTTTTAAAAAAGACCTTTGCTTGTTTCTGTTTACGTCATTCCCAACCTTTTGATAAAGAATCAAGACGATTTATAGCTTATAATAATGTATCTAAACATGTCAATTGTTGAATAGCATTCTAAAAGTCTTTTTTTTTATTTCATAATACGTGTATATCGCATTTCTTTTAATTGTCAATATCTGACTGTATAGACGATTATAATTAAGCGGTTAACCCTTAGATACTAACTATTTGAAAATAGCTGAACGTTTTAATCCCTTACTACTGTACAGAAATCAAGTTTATCAATGATCAAATTGTGTGATCTTCCAACTGCTATATGTCCTATGAAATTATTTCTGTAAATTATGTGGTTCAAATTTCTTGAAATTTTTATATTGTTTTAAACAGGTTAAGGCATTCTTTTGTGTAAATCTCTTTTTCAGTCATTTTATTGGGTAGTAAATAAACCAATAAACTTACGATCCATCCACCGCCATCCACATCCATGTCACAATAGACTTGTTTTCCACCAACAGTATCTATATATATTTTATAAACGCCACTCTTCGTATTACTTTCTTTTATGTCAGTACAGTCTCTTGGTAAATTGATAGGTCTGTATTTCTCTGTTGGAAAAATAAAATTATCAAATTTGGCGACAAATATCCATTTGAATATTGGTAACTTAAGTATAAAAGTACCTTAAAGTGAAAATGCGAGATTTACAGTAAAAAAGTAAAATAACAAAAATTCCGAGCTCGAAGGAAAATTTAAAACAGAAAGTCGTTTATCAAATGGAAAAATCAAAAGCTCAAACACATTAAACGAAAAAGTAAAAGTAACGCAAAAATGTAAACATAAGTAAAATTTTGATTTGGAAATTTTAGTATTAACCTTATTTACAATATATAGGAAATTGATTTATGAACTTCATTTGATTTGAAGATGTGAAAATAACCTAAATCCAAGGAATTTAAAAAAAAAAGAGGTCCATACAACTGAAAATAGTTTTTTTCAGTAAAACATTATGTTGGTTTAAGGTGGCTAGGGGATGGGGGTCTTAATTAAAATTCACAGAATGCTTTAACAGTCCCAGGTGTTAATGATATGCCAAAATAAAGTTTTTATCATGCTTTTTTTAAAAATATAATAATATTAAGTATGGGTCACCAGACTTTTTTGTCACGATACAGGTTGTGCAAAATTGTCAGATTGTGTATAGATTATGCATGGAAAATCCAACTTTGTGTGATAAAAAGAAATCTACACCATAAAATTCTAAGAGAAAATGTGAGAAGATAGTTTTTATAAAATACTTTCAGATAAAAAAAAATGGGGTCACCGAACTTGTTTTCTTGCTTCATATTGAAATAGGTACCAACACATTCTTGTAAAAAGTGACTTTATCTGGGTTATCTCCCCTACGTTTTGAGTTATCTTCCCTTATTTTGCAAATTTGAGAAAAAATACAGCCGTAAATACAATAAAACAAATAGTTTTATATAACCATTAAAAGTTTTAAGATGGAGGGAGATACCCGAGCTTTAATAAACCTTTAAATTATATGATGTTTTTTTTTAAATAACTTCTCTTGAGATATCTACGGAGATATTTCAACTTATTGTACAAATAATTCTGATGACGCTGTGGTGGAGATGCCTTTAGTAACGAATAACCTGAAAGCACCGTTAGTGGCGGATCTCGATGTTTCTGCTTTAAACATTATATAGATACAGCTATTTCTAAGACATTTACTGGTAAAGTTAATGACATTGTTGAACATAGCCAAGATGAACTTAAAACTACAATGTTGAACACCTATAAGGAAAGGTTACATGAATCAAAGGCTGTGTATGAGGAGAATTTAGCTCATTTGGTTGGCGGATTTAAATCTCGCTTCAAAAGTCTATTCAGTAAATTGACAGAAAACGTTACAGATTTGATAGATAATTTAGAAGAATGAATGAAAGGTTATACTCAAACAATTTCAGGTAAAGTCTTTTTTTCGTTAAATTTTACGCTATTTAAAATTTTTACCCCATCTATTTCTAAAAGTATCAAATGTAGATATATGCTACATATTTGATTAAACTAGGTGAAATATAGTTTGTTTGCAAAATTGAAAATTGTCAGCAGTTATAATTTATGTAGGTAATGGCGGCAATATTTATAATTTTTTTGGGGAACGACAGAAATTGAAATCATAGAACTCCTTTTAGGTTAAGTTTGACCATTTATACAATGATACCCTGTGAACGCACCTATTCTGAGACCATTTCACAGAATGCCATCATAACGGTTTAAACATTTTTACCGGAGATATAGGACTTTTATGTTTTTGTTTTGGACTATCCAAACTTAATGGACCATGTGAAAGCAACTTCACTGAGAAATTTGACAAAGAGATCTCAAACTTGATAAGATTGCTTTTCATCATATCAAGTTGATTTTTAAACCATCATTCGATGGTAAGGTATTGGAATTTACTCTGGTCATTGTTGAAGGCCGTACAATGGCCTATATGAACTTCTATGTCATTTGATCTCTGGCAAAGAGTTGTATCATTTGCAATTATACCGCATCTTCTTATTTTTATACGTATATACATTAGTGATTATTTTTCCATCAAATCAGTAAATTGTTTTATTTTATTTTAGTTACCAATGTTTGGCAAATCATGGTTATTAACAGAGATCTGGTATTGTTTATCGTACATGACCTCGTGATCATATTCAATTGTTGACAAATCAATCAGTAAATTTTTATAAAACGTCTGAAAGACATGAGCTGAGGGAGCCTTAAAAACAATGATCATTCAAAGTTAATTTTTACTAACATTACAAATGCATTACTCTGCATTCAATGTAATCGTGTTTTTGGTTATGGGTTTCGGGTTTATTTTGGCTTCACGAATCATTATAGCATTAACACCCTGCAGAACGCCACATATGGTTATGAAGCGGTTAAAAATGATTAAGGTAAGTTCAAATATTAAAATTTCGTTTTTATGAATTGTTAGTACCAATTAATGTATTGCACAGAAGGAACCGAACCATAATATCAAGCACATCTACTTTGTTTTCCGTTTGAGAAAACAGAGCACTGAAAGTTTGTTACCCGGATTTGTTTTTTTCTCAATCGATTTATGAACTTCGGACAGTGGTATACTACTGTTGACTTTATTTGATTGCTGTAAATAGATTATGGGTTATTAAACACTCGAGCAATTGGACGTTTCTAGGTCTGTTTAATTTCATATTATAGGTTAGACATATATGCTAATAATCCTTTTTACCTGTATAAGAATGACTTTTTGTGAATCGAATCAATCAATTACATGATTTACCATTGTTTTATTTTCAAAGTTTATATTCTTTTCCTTTTAATAACGAAACACACATAATTCATGTGTAATCCATTTCTAGCTAATGTGTTTAATTGGAGGTCACATGAATACGGATCCAATGAGCTCGAATCATTCACAGGTAAAAAATTTATCATCGATGTCTCTTAGTTTATTTTGATAAAATTGAAACACACTGGCTGCTAAAAGCAAATTATTGTTTCACTATTTCTCTTTCATAATTGATGTAATACAAATAATTCATAATTTTTTTTTATATATATTTCGTAGGTAGTGTCCCTTTAAATTTCAAAGCAACAAACGACTAGATAAATTAAGCCTATCATGCTAGAATTCTTATCATTATCTGTATCCGGGATAACTCACGCTCTATTAATCATATAGTACAATAGTTCATTTGTCAAGGTCTGTTGTTTTCTCTCTTTCGTGGAATTAGATAATTGTCATAAATACCCTTAGGCATATAAGTGTTGCGTCAAATAGGACAAATTACCAAAACTCTGGAGTGACAATCCAGAATATGTTTCTGAATCTTTACAATAGTGTTACATTTTTGTAATGTTTTGCTAGACTAGTGCATGCTAGGTATTAAAAAATAATTACAGTTTTCCTTTTATGTTTAGCATAATTGATAGTACATGTACATAGAAAATACAAGACGAACGTATAGACAGTATTGTGCCATTTTTGTTGTTTGAAAAGGAATTTACATACCCTGCTATCTAATGAGGAAGATAACTTTCTATTAATCTATAATTTCAAATGTGATCAAAGTCGACAGGTCACATGCAAAATAGTAAACTTGTTCTGGTAAATATTCCGTGCCTTTATGATAAGATTTGACAAGAAATGACAAAATCAAAAGAATCAATCTTTTAGCAATTTTACCCCAATAGATAGCTTTGATCTTTTTTTTTATGTGTACATTTTGGTCATATTAATCTTCATTTTCATATATTTATACAGGCTTTCAATATTCAGTTTTCAGCGTTCATGATAAAGTTAAACCCAGAAAAGCGTCATGTGAGTACTCCGGTCGTGCGTTTTGACTACAAAAAACTTATATGGGGGTATGCAAAACAAAACAAAACAGTTGAAAGACCATTTCAAATAAAAACTATTAAAACCGGAAATTACAAAAAGTGGTCCTCAATCTTGTTAAGGTTTCACGTGAATGGGAAAAAAATAGTGGGTTCCTAATGATTTTAATATTTAATGAACCGTAATTCTACAGAAATTACATCTTGATAGTTAATGTTAACACTTAAGAGTTGCTTTCTTGTCTAGAACAGGATGAAAAGTAGATTAATAAAATCCTATTTTCACCAGAGATTTCAATTAGGTGATATTTTAGTTTTGATTACGACAAATATATGCTTGCATTCAATAAAATGGAAGTTGCACATTAAAAACCTAGTAAACATGGTAAACAGGAAAAGCAAATGCAGAATATAGATTTTATATTTTGAAAGATAATTTTTGAAAATATTACCTACTTATCATCATAACACTGTGATAAAACTTTTGCGGAAAACATTTACAACTGTCTGTGTAATGTGTTTTTATCAAATGAGAGTACACAGCTGTTCCGTAATGTTTTCATTTATCATTACCTCAAGTTTGTTTACACCATAACTATTCTTATTTTGTTATATGATTTTTGGAAACTTTGTGCATATGTTATGAACGAAACAAACGATTTGTATGTATCATTAAACGTAATTCAAGTATATAGTTATCAGAATTTAGAAATTTTACCTATCGCGTCTCATCAAATGTCGGATTTGACTTATCCGTCACTTGTGAAGATGGTATCATACACTTTACTTGGACGTTCAGCGCAGACAAACTACATAGAATTTATATCAAAGACTGCAGAATTAAGGACCACCACACTGAATTCAAGAATCCATTGATAGACTGCATTGCCGACACAATAACATATCTACAAATGGATAACGTAACAACTATCTTAATACGATTGCAAGAAGTATTCTGTCAAAAGCTAACTCTCTTATAACAAGAGCTGCAGAATGTGGACCAGAGAATGATTTCGTCATAAATCGAAGAGGGACAAAGGCGACATTTGAAGATATGCAAAACAATGGTTTGTTTAACTTCAGCACTGCATTGACGAATGATAAACAATACTTTGACATTCAAAAGAGAACCTGTTTGTATAACAACCGTGAGGTTTTTCAATTAAGCGGAATGAACGGTGTTACTAGACCTACTATTAGTAAAATAGTCCATACAGAAAAATGAACTCATATTGCACAAAATCTCAAAATTTTAAACTTTTCTGGAAATGGTATGTCTGATACTCTTTATAAACTACTGGCGAGTACGATTTCCAGTGATGGAATATATAGACCTCTCAGATAACAACATAAGAGACCTTCCAATGATACAAGATTTTGGAATGACCATAACAGAGACAAAATCAGTTGTAATTATAGATATAAGGCGTAATAAGATCGCTCCATTAACAAAAGGTATGATTGACTCGTTCTCAACTCACGAATTTGTTAAAGTCGATATCACTGAAAATCCGTTCTTATGTGATTGTGGAATAATTGAAGTAATGGAATATCTATCTTCAAAGATTATGCAAAAAGCTTATGATGACCTGAAATTTCTAGAGTGTGCAGATCCCTCAAATGTCCATGGGCATAAGCTGATAAGTCTGTCTCCTGCAGACCTAAACTGTAACAAGGAAACCATCTTTTTATCTGTTAATTTATTTCAGAAAATGATCAAGGTAAATTAATTGTCTAGACCAAATAAAAACGTGACACTAACGATAACGTAACGATATGTTCTGTTCACTTTAATGCATTTCAATGTATGCTGGTATAGTTATGTGTATGAAATAAATAAAAATGCAACTTCAAAACCTTCAAAACCTTTAAAAATAAACAATGATACAATATTGCACACAGATTTTTTTTTAATTTACAATGACAGTTCTGCACATCTAGTATAATCGGTTTAGTACAATCAAAAACGAGAAACGCCGCAATGTGCATGTCGGTTTTAAATACAAAACCAGTTCGACTCTGAAGTTCCACTTTTTGAAGTTATACTAGCATTCAATGCATGTCATGCTCAGAGAAAAAAGGCTTTTGATTTCTTAAATCTTTATATTTGTCTACAAAATTTGTCGGAAACATCTGATGTAGTTTTATGTTGTCATTTTATTTCCCGTCAAGTACTGATGTAACATTCAACTCTGTTTTTTATATCCAACTACGAGTAAAAAGGTAACATAAGTATACCGCTGTTTAATATTCACATTACAGAATTATTTTCTAAATTGTAAATCGCCAGTTTCTCCGTGTATTTTAATTATTTTTGTCTTTAAAAATCTGAAACAACAAAATAATTATCAAAGGTACCAGACTTACAATTTAATACACCAGACGCGCGTTTCAACTAATCAGTGACGCTCAGATCAAAATAGTTATAAAACCAAACTAGTACAAAGTTGAAGAGCATTGAGGACCCAAAATTCCAAAAAGGTGTCCCAAATACTGGTTAGGTATCTATATAACCGTGTTTTTTTTTTACATTTTGCATACACAAGATGTGTATTTTGGAAAATGTGTATGTGGTAGTTGTTTCACATATATCATGTGCTTGAAAGTCGAAAGATCAGTTATTACCCAAATAAGAAGATGCTCAACCGAGGCGAGAAACACATTTAAATTGCTTTGTTGGATCAGTGTATAACAAAATTAGTTTTTGTCATGAACTCTTAGTCGGATTATCTGTTAAAAATGTGTAGTCTCATTATTTCTGTTAGCAAAGTGTATAATATTAATATTTCTTTGATAATGATGGTATCTGACAATCGACAAGACCCTTATATAACTCGTCTTTGAAAGGCTACACTAATAAACTGTTGTTTTCATCAAATAGTAAAACATGCTTCACACTAGGAAACTATGTACATTGACCTCAGATATACCTCAATCTCTTGGTCATTGTTTGCGAATCCGGCAAAAGTAGGAGCATGCGTCAACGCATTGGCACCATAATCTGAAGACATTACAGAAAGGAATCTACAACCGTATTTATTATTATTATTTATCGTCCCTGTTTGAATAAGAACATCATATTCATAGATACCCATCAGACGCACGTTTTCTTTACAAAAACACATCAGTTCCTCGCGAATGAAATACCTTAAATATAGAACGAAGTTGAAGAGCATTTAGGAGCTAAAATTCTGATAGATTTTCCGGAAATCAGCTTCAGTTATCTACGAAACCACAGTTCCTGACCGTTTTTCATTGAGGATGCATATTTAGAAATGCACACAAAGAATGGAACAGGCATTTGACCTGTTTGACCGTTCTTGTTTTGTCTTCCAATCTCTCTGTCATGTTTGTGCTTCTTTGTTACTTGTGTATTTGTTAGATAGACCATAGACCATGTATATGTAGATGGATCTATGGTCGGTTACCCGAAGATAATATGGCAACCAGGTAGATAGATAGATGTGAAGATAGATATATATGAAAATGTAAAGATGCACCGTGGGATACACTGGTGCTTTAAATTTAGAAAACACCGTGGGATACACAAGTGTAGTCTGTATTATCCAAAAACCTAAAATTTCATAGTTAACATTAAGATTCTATGCAGCGAATTCTGCCATTTACGGGAATATATTTATGATGCTCAAAGTTCAAATAAAAGTCACTTTTCTCAACAGCAAACGAGTTAACATCATCAGTCAAATCTGTATCACCACTATCACCGACACAAACCTGAAAAATAAATGCAAAAGAGCAGTATCTTGTTCAATAAAAAGGAGTGGGAGGGCGGGTTTTCAAGTTTACCGCTTACAAAATTTAAACAGCTTGCTTGCTGCGATGAAATTCTAAAAAGGACTAAATGACGTCACAGAATATATCGTCACACATGTTGGGTAAATCTAAAACATGAAACACAATCCGTGAGTGGCCCCGGCGGTAACTGAATTTAAGTCTATTAACTTAAATTCCATTATGTCTGCTCGTTTGGTTCACACATCGGTATCAATATAATTGAATTTTATGCGAATGTCATACAAGTGAGAGGTTTATATATATATAAAACCATATTAAATCCACCCTTTTCTACATTAAAAAAATGGCTGTACCAAGTTAGGAATATAACAGTTTTCATTTACTCGTTTTATGTGTTTGAGCTTTTTATTTTGCCATTCGATTTGGGACTTTCCATTTTGAATTTTTCTCGGAATTCAGTATTAGTGATTTTACTTTACACCAAACATGATACGCAGAACCATTTGGTATTTGTCTTTTCGCATGTTTTGACTTCATCAAGAATGCAAAGGCATTTTCCAGTCTGATATGGATCGACCATCTATTTCGTATAAAAATACAGTTTTTCTAAAATTTGCTAAAAATCGTTGGTCTTTTTTTGGACAGATTAGTACAAAGTTTGATATCGTATCCACCAAAACCAGCCACATCTAATTGTTCAGATGTTGATCAGTGATTTGAGATGAAACTTTACAGCAATATAATTTGGCAATCGCTGGTGAGTTTGATATGTTCTTCATCTCATCGTAAGACATAATGACTAGTTTCATCATGAAAGTTTCATTTCCATTCAACATTTAACTCTGCTCGAATGCAGATTGATTGCTCTTGTGACAAACATGTCACACGATTCATATTTCTAACTCACCCACATTTGTTCCCTTTTTTGAATATTAAACTTAACCGGACAACCGTAAGTAGCTTTTATCCAAAGGGTTCGGTTAACTATTATAAAAAGTCAAAATGTAAGTCTAACGACTCTGGACATTTGTTGACATCTGAACCGGTAGTTTTGGCAAATACCTTTTATAAGCATGATTTATTTGTTTACAAGCGGGACGAAAAAAGTAAAATCACAAAAATACTGAACTCCGTGGAAAATTCAAAACGGAAAGTCCCTAATCAAATGGCAAAATCAAATGATAAAACACATCAAACGAATGGACAACAACTGTCATATTTCTGACTTGGTACAGTCATTTTCAAATGTAGAAAATGAACAAAAGATACCAGAGGGACAGTCAAACTCATAGATTGAAAATAAACTGACAACGCCATGGCTAAAAATAAAAAGACAAACAGACAAATCATACTACAGAAGACACAACACAAAAAACTAAAGACAAAGGATCACGAACCCCACCAAAACCTGGGGGTGATCTCAGGTGCTCCGGAAGAGTAAGCAGATCCTGCTCCACATATGGTACTCGTCGCGTTGCTTTTGTTATAACAAATCCAGTAAATAGTCTTATTCGGTAAGTCACAGTCGTGAAGAGGGAAGAGTATTGTAGAAACGACATAAAGAACATATCTGATGTCAGTTGTGAATCGGTTATTCCATAACGGTCAACCAACTCCTGATGGCGTCCGTAAAATTTACGAAGAGATGATTTCAACTTCACCATTTGGAACTCTTGGTTTAATATAACACACCAGCCAAAGTGATGCAATTATTGTCTATCGATTTAACGTTTGATTCGTCATCTTTAAATAACTATCCTCCCCTTTCCCGCCGTTGTATTTATCATGAAAAATTATAGGAAACACATCTGATGAATACATTATGATTGGGATCCAATAATTCTTAGTCTTTTGATTCTAGTCTACATTCTTCGAAAGATTTAGACATATTGCTAATGCCATGCATTTACCTTTTTTGTCTGTTTATTTTGCTCATAAGTTGTTCTCATTATAATTCATTTTATGCAACTGTCATACAAGTGAAAAGTTTAGCTACGTATAAATCCAGGGTTAATTCCCCTTTTTCTAAATAAGGAAATACCTGTACCAATTAAGTCAGGATATGACAGTTGTTTTCTATTCGTTTGATGTCCTTTTGAAATTGCCATTATGTAAAGGACTTTCCGTTTTAATATTCCCGTGGAATTTTATTTTTTTGGTATCCTGTTTAGTAATATTGCTAACCGATAAACAAATATTTGAAAGTATGACTGTATGAATATTCATTCATATACAATATTGATGTCGTTTTTTATCGGTAAAATTCAGCAAACAAGGTTTTTTTTGTAAAGAAATAGGGTGTTGTTTCTCTGCATGACCTCGTGATTATATCTTTGAGGAAACACCTTGTTTTACATGCTGCACGTCTTCCATTGTTGACAAAATATTGAGTAAATGAATATCAATAGAATTGAGAATATAAATGGGGAATGTGTCAAAGAGACAACAACCCGACCACAGAGCCGACAACAACAGAAGGTCTCCAATAGGAATTCAATGCGGCGAGAAATTCCTGCACCCGGAGGCGTCTTTAAGCTGGACCCTAAACAAATATATATACTAGTTCAGTGATAATGGACGTCATACTAAACTTCAAATTATACACAAGAAAATAAAAGTTAAAAGAATACAAGACTAACAAAGGCCAATTGAAGGGACTAGTTATAAAAGTCAAACTTAAAAAATAATTCAAAATTGAATTTTATGACTGTGTATTTAATCTATTTATGTTACTAGAAGCGATTTTGCTCGTTACCAGTATATTTTGGTTAGAACTCTCCAACGTTGATCATGGTTTTATGTTCCGAATATTTTGGCTTCGAAAATCACTGCATTATTAGGTCGGAATACGAATGTTATCTGTGCTTTTATAATGTTATTAGTTCCATACACTTTAAAGCAGGTCAATCACCATTAACAGTTTATTTATTTATTTAGTTTTATTGATAAAGAAGGATCACAAATAAAAGATAAATGTGTTCAAAAATATATTAAATGTAACAGCTTGAAAAATGTCATAAAATATAAACCAACTAAGGTTATTATTTCAAGGATGTTGAAATCAAAAAAATAATTAAATAAACTAAATTAAGTAAACATAGCATTCCGACACTGTTAAAATTCAAATCAACAAGCAACAAGATTAATTATACCTATCATGTAATAGTTCTTGGAATCATCTGTATAAAAACCCGGGACAACTCTTCATGCGTTGTAAATTATGAAAATTATGATATACAAGAAATTATTTGTCAAGGTCTATTGTTGCACTCTTTTGCAGAATATCATTATTGTAAAGTTTTAGAAAATAAATTACTGCACTTTTTGGGAGCAAATGCAAAAGGTCAAAGATGTCTCTATTAAGCGACGGCCAATTTCGATAATTTGAAGCTAAAACTAGTTTTCTATATTTTTCAACATGTCATTTTAAATTGTTTTTTCTCCAAATGGTCAGACTAAGCTGATAATTCTAATAAAATCCAACATTCACATTTTCCATGTAAACCATTATCAAAGGTACCCGAATTATAATTTATTACGCCAGATGCGCTTTTCGTCTACATAAGACTCAACTCATCAGTGACGCTCATATCAAAATAGTTATAAAAGCCAAACAAGTACGAAGTTGATGAGCATTGAAGACCCCAAATTCCAAAATGCCAAATACGGCTAAGCTAATCTATTCCTTGGATAAGAAAATCCTAAGTTTTTCGAAAAATTATATGTTTTGTTAATAGAAAAAGGCAACAGTAGTATACCGCTGTTCAAAACTCATAAATCCATGGACAAAAAAC
Organism: Mytilus edulis; assembly: GCF_963676685.1. Classification (NCBI taxonomy): domain Eukaryota; kingdom Metazoa; phylum Mollusca; class Bivalvia; order Mytilida; family Mytilidae; genus Mytilus; species Mytilus edulis. Next base: position 10,382,100 of record NC_092348.1, read on the forward strand.
AAAATCGGGGTAACAAACTAAAACTGAGGGAAACGCATTAAATATAAGAGGAGAAAAAGGACACAACATTAAAATGTAACACACACAGAAACGGACTAAGCATTAGACAAAATCCTATGAGAATAACAAATATAACATCAAAACCAAATACATGAATTTGGGAAAAAAATAAAAAAACACAAAAATACTGAACTCCGAGGAAAATTCAAAAAGAAAAATCCAAAATCAAAATGGTGGATTGAACCTGGTTTTAATGGATTGAACCTGGTTTTAATGGATTGAACCTGGTTTTAATGGATTGAACCTGGTTTTAATGGATTGAACCTGGTTTGGGATAGATAAGTACCGTGACACGTCTTATAGTAATGTGAATTCACACTCAAAAATAAGAGAAAACAAACGACACAACGGAAACACAATTTTTTTAAAATGTAACACACACAGAAACGAACTATAATATAACAATGGCCATATTCCTGACTTGGTACAGGACATTTTTAAAGGAAAAAATGGTGGGTTGAACCTGGTTTTGCCAAACCTCGCACTTTAATGGCAATGTTAAATATAACATTAAAATGACAACATAATATTACAGGACTACAATACAAATAAATAGGAGAACGTATTATGCAAAGAAACACATGAATAATAGATAAAAAAAGGCATCAGGTTTAAAATTCATTGCGCCAAAAAACGCGCCTCGTCCACATAAGATTTACTAGTGACGCCTAGATATAAAAGTTCGAAAGTAAAAAATAATTATATAAAAATGACAACATAATTGATATTCATGTCAACACCGAAGTGCTGACTACTGAGCTGGTGATACACTCGGGGACGAAACGTTCATTAGCATTGGCATCGACCCAGTGGTGTGAATAGTTATCAAAGGTACCAGAATTATAATCTAGTACGCCAGACGCGCGTTTCGTCTAAATAAGACTCATCAGTGACGCTTATATAAAAAAAGTAATATAAGCCAAACAAGTACGAAGTTGATGAGCATTGAGGATCCAAAATTCGCGAAAATTGTGCCAAATACGGCTAATGTAATTTATGCCTGGGATAAGAAAATTCTTAGTTTTTCGAAAAATTAAACGTTCAGTTAACAGGAAATTTATAAAATGACCACATAATTGATATTCATGTCAACACCGACTTGCTGACTACTGGGCTGGTGATACCCTCGGGGACGAAACGTCAACCAGCAATGGCATCGACCCAGTGGGGTTTATAGTTATCAAAAGAGGGACGAAAGATACCAAAGGGACAGTCAAACTCATAAATCTAAAACAAACTGACAACGCCATGGCTAAAAATGAAAAAGACAAACAGAAACACAATAGTACACTTGACACAACATAGAAAACTAAAGAATAAACAACACGAACCCCACCAAAAATTAGGGGTGATCTCAGGTGCTCCGGAAGGGTAAGCAGATCCTGCTCCACATGTGGCACCCGTCGTGTTGCTTATGTGATTACAAATCCGGTAAATAGTCTAATTCGGTAGGTCACATTCATGAAAGGGAAGGGGATTGTAGTTACGACGTAGGGAACATATCCGATATCATTTGTGAAACGGTTATTCCATAACGGTCAACCAACTCGTGATGGCGTCCGTAAAATTTACGAAGGGATGATTTCAACTTCACCATTTGGAACTCTTGGTTTAATAGCTTCCTTGTGAGCAGCAACCCTCTATCAAGAAAATCATGATAGGAAATGCAAGCACGGGAATATCGTATTAATTGGGAGATATATACCCCGTATGCAGGTGCTGCTGGAATGTTGCTACTTAGAAATGGAAAGTTCACAATTGGAAAGCTGAAATCATCTCTTTTGTCGTAAAGTTTTGTTTTCAACCGACCCTCATTGTCAATTTCTAGATGTAAGTCAAGATATGAAGCCGACTTAACTGTATCTGTAGTATCCTTTATCTCCAATTCGATGGGATAGATGCGTTCCACATAGTCACCAAATTTTGAATTGTTTAGTGAAAGAACGTCATCTATATAGTGGAAAGTAGAGTTAAAGGATATTGCTAACTTCTTATCTTTCTTCCTATCAAAGGTATCCAGGTGTGTGGATAAGTCGTTATCCTAAGGCTATTTTTTTCTTATTTTTTCTGTAGACTTAGCTTTAATTTTTTATTACCATGCATTGTCAAGCTTGGTAACTCATAATTGTTTCTCAGTAACTCAATGTACAATGCTGTCCCATACTGAACCTTGTGACCTTGTTTGTTTACATTCAAATTTCAATGGCGTCAAAATCACGTGATGTCAAATCGTTATACCCAATCAAATTGCTCTACTGTCACTTAGGGGATTTTTCAGTCTACGGCAATTACGTTATTTCTCTGTGGGACATTGCTTTAAAATAGTTTGCAATAATTTGGGGTTTTATTCAACAGGAAATCTCATGTTTTGCCATCCCTTTCGACATCAATGGAATTTTGTATAAATATTTACCTACAGTCATGATGGTCAGAATATCGATCTTTTTATAATGAATAAAAAAAAAAATTCTATGAAAAATATTGTAAATTGTTCTTTATTAAGGGCATATCCAACAGTTTCAGGGGAGGTAATAACAAACGTAAACGTCGTCTATTGTTTCCCGTAATTTAACGTTGTTTCAACGACGTCATAACGGAATCACCATTGGAATTGCTATGGCCCTCTGGAAAGGGAGGGTTCTTTCATCAAAGGAAAGAGCACGGCGGGAATCGGCAAAAAAACTCATACAGAATATTAACGGAAATTAGAACTCAAATCTTTAAAGATATTTTTGTCCTCTTGGTCTATCATAAAAGAAATGCACTTATCTTGATCATTATAGAAAGTTTCCGTTTTATTGAAATTATCGTCAACACATTCAGTAAGGAACAACGAGAAAAAATGCGTAATGATTTATTATTGCATTAGAATGCAAATTGTAATTAATTCTTTACCAAACTTTTCCGAGATTTTGTCATTCAGAATAGAAAACTCAAAGTTTAGTTTTACTTGAGAAAGATGGAAAAAAAGGTTTCTTGAGAAAAATAAAATACGGCGTAAACTAACATTTATCAAGCTTTGCGTTGAAGTGCTATTAATGTACAGTAGCTTTTTAAATGAATACGACCTTTAACTCGTAAACAATGTAAAACAAAAGATGACATTGTAATAATTTAAAAAAAAAATGAAATAGGAAAACATTGTAATATTATATACACTGACATACAAGTTGAAAATATCAGACGATTTTGGTGTTTTAAGGTGTTTGAGGAAACAAATATAATTTAGCAAAAAAAAGGCGGTGTAGGTCTTCATGTAGGTCTTGACTAATTAGACACGCCATCACAAAATCAGCGGATCCATAATAGGATAGGACTAAAAAAAAAAACAGCCATCAAAATACCATAATTCAAAATTGGGGAGGGGGGAGGGGGCTAATAGCTTAACTCAAGATTTTGATCTTATTCAACTTTATTCTAGTACGGCATACGTTTTACCGCTAGCAAACTCTTTATCATAATAATGTATCAATGATTTACTTCAGATCCACTTTCGCCTCGTCGTAAATATGCGTGATATATTTGCCACTGGAGCACGGGAGCAATCAATTTATCAGTTTCATATAGTGATGCATAATCATTAGTTCTCAACTGATAATTGTCTCAAACAGTTTTTCAGTTTTGGTATTTTGTTTTTATTTATATTTTATTTTTAAACGAAAATTTTAGACTTTCTTTCCGCATTTTTTTCTTTCAATTCATTTGTTTGAATAATCAATAATAAATAGAACTCAACATCAGTAGTTACATTGTATGCAGCCAAACTAGGTGGAGGGCAGTAGAACAGAAAATAATCTCCATTGTGTATATGCAATAACTCATATATTGAAGCGTAAAACAATGACAGTCATGCTCGCTTTTCGGCCCTTTCGTTTTTTCTCAATTTATTGTTTTACTGATCTCTTTTGTTAAATAAAATTTTTTTTCATCTACAACTGCAAAAGGCGCAGCATATGTGTGAAAATCAGCAATGTGACTTATTTGAAGATTCATGTAACCTTTGTTGTTGTTTAGATATTTTATTCAAAGTTCGTATATCCTTTCAACCATTCATTTAGATGTTTGTTTAACGTATAGATAGCGCGAAACTCTCACTGCACTATACATCGGATATACGACATTTTTATTTCGACTAAACGAGGCTGCAAATTTATACTAGCTAAACGGTCGCACCCAATTTTAGCAAAAATATTCTGTCGGACGGGAGAAGTCCAGAGATGTGAATATTTCCATACCCACATCAATCCTTTTGTTTTGAAAATGATTTAAAGGTATACATTAATACGACAGCAACCCAACGACCCATATAATTCAAAACACTAAGAGTCAACATACAGATTTTTGTTATAGCTAGAAGCCTATAAAGAATAAAAAGCCAGAAACTGCAAAATGAATAAATAATACGGAGTCAGTGAGTTTTTAGACAAGTGTTTGGTTGCAAAATTTCACGAGCTCTTTGTTAATGTCGTTATAAGCAAAACACTTCATTGTAAAGTAACGATAAAATAAATAATGATTATGGATGACGGACGTCAGTGGCATACTAAATGAATATTCAGAACAAAAATATCAAATGGAAATAGAATATGAAAATTAACCCTGCTTTGGTACTATAGACCGAGACACAGAAACGGATTTCTAACGTGTAATACTTTTGTTTTTAAAAGAGATACCAGAGGGACTATTTAAATAGTCTGTAATTCCACAGTTTGTATGTTTCACACCCGGGTTTCACAATTTTGACGAGCACAATAGTAAAACTAACTGAATTGTTATCTCGTCCAGATACTGGTTCATTATAAATAAGAAGATGCGATATGAGAGCTATCGAGACAACTACCCAACAAAGTCACAGTGTAAATACATTTGTCTGCCACACCGTCGCACTGCCTTTGAAAAATTAGAGGGGAAATATAACGTTATTTTCGGAAAACGTCTTAATTTTTGGCGCAATTTGTGAGGCTTACGGGAGGGATTGAGTAAACAATATTATATTTCTCAATTTTCCTCAAAAACGAGTATGGTAACAAATATTTTTCAAAACGTTATGACGTTCCATTTTTTTCAAAGAATAACATATCTTACTTTGGCCAAATCGACACCGTTAGAAATATTTAAAAAAATCAAAAATGTGCATTTCAAATGTTCATTTCTGGCCGTTGTCTGGGTTCACCATGACGTTTTTGGCTTTATGTGAGTGAGAATTAATGCTTTAAATGGTAAAGTTAGATTTTTCTTACCATCTTAAATTATTTAGCTTCAATTTGAGTCCAATTATATAAGTTTATGTTGATTAAAAAATCATTATTAATTTTTTTAAATAAAAAACGTTTTTTATCCCAAAATTGCAAAAATGTTCAATTTTCAGAAGCATTTTTTGCAAAAACGAAATCGACAACATATATTTTTTTTGGCAAAATTTGATTCTCTGTCAATTGAAGAATAAAATATCTTAAAGGGAAAAAATTCTCACCGTTAGAAATAAACTGTTGGATATGCCCTTAACCTACTCTATATGCCTGTACAAAATTATGGCATGGACATCGTTTTTTCATATAGTTTTCCTTTCATTTTGGTTGGGCTTTTTTCGCGGGAAAATCGCGAAAGACGTAAGGAGCATGTCATTTTAAAATTCCAAAAAATACGATTTGCTTGACCTGTATTGCCTGCCACAAGATTGATGACGCTGAATGGAATGTACACAAAGCAATGGAGGCCGGAAGTGGGATTTTGTGAAGTTCTAGAATGTTTTTAGACATTCGGCAGTCGGGATTGAAACGGGCATTAGAAAATTGGCATTTTTTTAGCAATAATTGAGAACAACAATGAAAACTTACCTTTAGAAATGATTTTTTTTATTCAAAAGTGCAGAAAAAACGTATTCTGCACTGTTTTCCTACGCCGGAAGTAGCGTAGTGACGTCAACGCGTATAAAAGAGAAGAGTATGATACCAAAGATACATTCAAACTCATAAGTAGAAAATACAATAAAATCGTCAAGGCTAAAAAAGAAAACAAACAAACAGACAGACAAACAACAGTATAAAAAACCATGAAGAAGCAAAGATTAAGCAACCCACCAAAAACTTGGGATAAGCGGATTCTTCTTCATATGTGTCGCGCTTTGTGTTAAGCTCATGTTACTATTAACCCAGTGATAAATCTTATTTGTTAAGTCACATTCAGGGAAAGGGGACGGGACTGTAGTTACGACATTATGAACGTATCAGTTGTCAGCTATGAAACAATTATTCCATAACGGTCAACCAACTCGTGATAGCGTCTGTAAAATTAGTTAAGGGAAAATGTCAACTTTTGCACAATACATCATTTAAAACAATATTTCAAGAACTAATTACAGTATTTAGTTAGTAACATTTTAGAATAAGTGTATTTAAAGAATGGATTAGTGCAACCGGATTGCAGTAAAATAGCAGTATCGGTAAAACATTCTCTGTAAAAGTAAGTGTGTGCTGTTTTCCTTAAAATGATTTTTCAAATAAACACGCAAACCAAATTTTAGTTTGTATGGCAGGTAAAGGTAATAAGTAACTTCCTTTATAAGTTACCAGTACAACATAGATTACGTTCACCGAAATCCAAAACATTTCCAAAAAGTTCTTTGTGGTATATGCATTCGACTTGTTTTAATCGAGAAACATTTTCTTAATAGATGTTATTATCCTACTGCTGACATCAATCTATTATCTATTACTTAATCAGTTTGAATGGTGATGTACATGTGTTTATATTTATTTTAAGTAGCAGTCTCTGTTTTGTTTTGCCAGCAACTTTAATACCGTTTATGATATTATAATGAATATAGCTAATGTTATCCCAATAAATATTCAAAATAAGGTCAATGTCTGAAAAATATAAAAATTTTGGTATGAGGCTGAAAAAATGGAGAATGGCGAGGTTTTACCGAGTCTTTCCCCAGTTTTGTGCCAAATGCAAAATAGTTTATACTTTTATGACATTGACCTGGATATATAAGTATACCATGATGAAATTGGCATTGCACAAAAAGGTGTGTTACTATGATTAGGAAATACACACAACTAGTTGCAGCATAATATAAAATTCTGTTGTTTATACTTTTTTGGTGCCGTTTTGTTGCTGTCTCACAATTGTGTAAATTTGTTAGGTATATTATTAGAGAGATTAAAGATATATTGAATTCAACTGCTACAATGATTTGTAGAAAGAATATATGTGATGTATATCAGATTAAACGCCAACAAATCCATCAAACTGATGCCGACAAACAAACGATCACAACAGTAGCCACAGGGATCACTGTAAGAGAAGGTCGATTTATAGCACCTAATTCTATTGTAAAAAACAAATGAATGTGTTCATGATATTTGATAGCACAATGCAGAGGCTAAGTAACAAATGAGAATGTATTATAAGAAATTTGAATTTGCTTTATTCGTTTTAAATATTTGTTTTATAATGCAGGTAATAAACAACAAATACAGGATAAAAATGAAAGAGATATTAAATTGATATATTCTCTGCAGAAGTTTATTGTTCTGTTTATGTAAAGATACTTATGTAAAAAGTAACAAACTATAGTCGTCTGATCATCATGGTTGTCTTTCGACCAATAGACCCGTGTTTCCCCTAGTAATTGTCTCTTTGATCATCGTTTAACCAAGTATTGGAACCACTTGAGTACCACCATGGCCCGTGTCCTACGGCATAATTTTTTCCTCCATCGTTGTCGCGATCTATTGCTGAGAATTTTCCAGAAGATTGTAGTTGTAAAGCGTCACCTTATATAAAGAAAAGCGTTTATACATTATTTTGTAACATGTCGAACAAAATTTATTGTTTTGCTTGCTTTTAAGTGTGAAATATTTCATGCATGTAAAAACCGATATAAAAAAAAAAAGAAGATAATTTTAGCAATGTAGGTACACCTGGATGAAGGGACATAACCTTGAAGAATAACCTATAGAGGAAGAATATACCAAGTGAACAATAACAACCAACATAACAATACAATGGCCGAAGAGGCATACAATTGTCCGCAAAACATACACATGTATCTTAAGATTCAGCAACAACTCTACTGAAATAAGGAAGGACATCAGGAAGGGTAAGTTGTCTAGGTCCAACGATGGGCTTGTTATGTTACAAATGGCACAAATGATGACAAGTCGCTTTCAGGGATGTCACAATAGAAAGAAAAGGAAAAGGAAAATAGCACCAAGTATGTCAATAAATCCAAATAAATTCAACTGATAGAGGAGATGTCAAATTTACTACCAGTACATTTTATCTGGATCTCTTTGTTAAAAAGCTTCTCCTTACTCCGTACTAATTTAACTCTACAAAGGATATCATGGATCACAAGCTCCTGATATTGTATCCAATGTGAGATATACATTCCGGACGAGGGCTCTGCTGAAATTTTTTCATGAAAATATGATCAGTTTGCAATAGCAGAATTGAAATCATCTCTTTGCAGTTCAGTCCTCAGACCTATCATCATAGTTTCTAATTTCTATATGTAAGTCCAAGAACATATCAATAGCGGTAAGAAGATTGGCACAGTCTATTCCAATAATAGTGCAGATTGTTTGTAGACAAAACTCATCCTCAATGCGTAATAGATTTATTTTTAATGAAAGAAATCAAATTTGTCATTATTTCAGTTTCAGAGGAGCTTTTTTTTTTACATAAAGAGCGGTTTTTAAAATAGTATGATTGGTCATTTCCTGGAACAAGATGTACGTTTCTGCGTGGGTCAATCGTTTTTATGAAACAAAGGGAACTCATTCTTTCAGTCTGTCTTAAATTTGTGTGTAAAAAAAAAGAAGTCAAATATGTTGATACTATTACAGGAGAAGAGGGACTTATATTGTATTTTCCCTTACAGATCTTTTAATTGTTAAGTATCAACATTTTATTTACACCGCCTACAAGAAAAAGACAAACAGACAAATAATTGTACACAAGACACAAATAGAACACGACAGACTAAGCAATAGGGACCCCACCAAAAACTGGGGTGATCTCAGGTTCTGCGGAAGGGTAAGCAGATACTGCTCCACATGTGGCACCCGTCGTGTTGTTCCTATTATTACAAACCAAGTAAAAAGTCTAATTCGGTAGGTCACGTTCGTGAAAAGGGAAGGTTTTTTTTCTATACACCTATTTTATTTATCATCAAATAGTTCTTGTGCATTTTGAGTTTACAACAATAAGTCAGTTATCTACATGTTAAATGGACAACGTGAGAGGGAATCTAATTATTTTAATTGTAACACAGAACAAAAAAATGAAACGCTTATGAAAATTGTAAATATTTGTACCTGCTGTCCCACTGTAATCGTTGACTGTAAGCTGGTACTGGGATGCAGCATCACCTAGTTTGAATGACTTGTATACAGCATAGATGTCTTTGCCATCTTTTGTTTCCATATTCAATCGCAGTTCAAATTTTACGGTATTCGTAAGAAGATGGATATATTTATTGCCTATAATGTAGATATTTGTATGTATTAAAACATAATAAAAATTAGCAGTTAATTTTTATACAAAACTATAATCCTGGTATCTTTGATGGGATTATTTTCTACCCAATACCGCAATACCAATACACAACATATTACCGAAACAAATAACCCATTGAAGGAAACATTATATTTTCTCTTTTATTTTTTCAGTCCGCATCTCGAGGAAGGAAAATACAGTCAAGAATCCCCTTCCAAAGACTTGAAAATTTCAAACCCTCTTCCAAAACAAATAAATAAACAAAACTCAACACTTCTATTCTATATAACAACAAACAGCTGCGCCACGAGAACATGATACGCCCTTTGTCTTGTATGTGAAGTTTTATGCAATAATCATAAATAGTTTCTTTTTTTTCACAAAAAACTCAACAACTCTAAAAATAGATTTTTAATCATTACCAAAAAGTATACTGATCTTAGGATTAATATAACTAATAAGTGTGTAAAGTTTTAAGCAATAATCATAAATCGTTTTTGAGATACAGTGCGACATGTGAAAAAAAACACACCCTTGTTTTAGTTATAAAGTCCTGTAACTCAAAAACTTTAAATCTTATTTTCACCAAAAATTATATTTTCCATTTATACTTAAATAATGTTTAGTGGAATCTAAACCAACTACAGACACAGGCATAGTGAGAAAGTTGTGAAATATATTATGACACCGTCAGAAGGGGCTAAAGGATTATGCTTCTTATGGTCATACCTTCATTCATATCAGCGTATATATCATATATATCTATAATTGAAGACGATTGTAAATTTACTTAAGATAACAAATACATTACTGAGAAAAAGATGTTAAAACTTCGGATTTGAATCTTACGAATTGAACACAACGGAGCGAGACGAATGAAACGTGTTTTGTACCAAAAGATTATCCCCTTTTCATTCCCAAATATGTGCAAGCCCCCCTTCCTTATTTTCCTCTCACATCCGTCGGGTAAAATATGACCAGTTCCTTATCATGTAATATTTTGTACTAACATAATCAGCGTTATCAAAGATTTCTATTTCTATCAGAATAACACATACTTCTTTAGCCCCTCCCCCCCCCAAAAAAAAGATATTCACCAACTAGGACGTACGTGCGTCAGACCCGTATCACGTTATATTTTATGATTTTGACCCGTACTCTGCGGTTCACTGATCACGTTAAAGTTCCAGTCTAATGTGTTTAGCCATAGAGTTGTGGTCATTCCATTTTTTTCAGTTTGAAACTTAGTGCAAATACTCATTGAAATAAAACCTTAAAACTATTATGCCAAAGAAGGGGTTTGATCGTGATTTCGCTGTTAATTGAAAATAATTATGTGAGGATGTGACGGGGCATGTGCTGTATAGACACATTCTTGATTTCTATTTCTGAGACAATGAGTTTTCTATCTGTATATTACTCCATATTATCAATTATAGGTTGTCTTCTTAAATTTTGACGATTCTTCGACCATAACATTTTGAAGTTTCTTCCATTTATATTGAATTAAAACCTCTTGATTGCTAAAATATAAACAATTTTCTCTACTGAGACTTCCTTTTTGTCGACTTATTGAAAAAGCATTGTATTGATACCCTGGTGATAGGATAAAGCTGTATTTAAAAGTATATGCCACAGCTAACTCTGAAAAAAAGTCTGCGAATCCGTCTAATACCCACGAAATAAAATCTTTATACAGTGGTAAATCCTATACAAATGTACATCTGTATGTAAATATCGTTATAACAGTTATAAACACGTACTATTTAAAACGAAAGAGATCTTGCTTTACTGAAACAAATTAAATGGGAATTATTCTATAAAACAAAATAAGTCTTACCCGTAACAATGATGGATGAATTAAAACAAGGATAGATGGATGGATTGGTGTCAAATATCAACGACGAACACATTTAAAGAGGTGCGAAAGATACCAGAGGAACAGTCAAACTCATAAATCGAAAATAAACTGAAAACGTCATGGCTAAAAATGAAAAAGACAAACAGACAAATAATAGTACACAAGAAACAATATAGAAAACTAAAGACTGAGCCGCATCTTAAACTTGCAAGTACAAATATAACTGTCCGGAGACAACATTCGAGCAGGCGAACACCAACAATTAAAATATTTAATCCAAAAAAAGACACCAATTTAAAGATAAGCACTTACCAAGCCAATGTTCTCCGGCGACCTCTCCAAAACCATTTTCATATTCGTTCCAAGTTCTCTCAAATTTTACCTTGCGTTCTGAGCGTCTTTCGATTACCTTTTAAAAATATAATGTATTAAACAATGAATTAACAAACATGCCGAACTCCTAGGAATATTCTAAACGTAAGTCCCTAAGCCAATGACAAAATTAAAAGCTAAAACACATAAAACGAAATGATATAAACTGTCGGTTTATTCCCGATTGGCTCACTTTTTAAAATTTTAGAGTTTTGATTGTCCCACATGAAAGGTTCTGATTGTCCCACATTATTTTATGAAGTAAAATGTTCTTAGATAAACAAGGTAACTGTTGTTTATTTTGCTAAATAAACAAGAATTAATTATTGCACATTTAATATCAAATTTTTAAAACAGTATGAAATAATGTTTATTAAATCATCATAAATGCTTATATTTCATATTTATGAAATATATCAACAATTTTACGTTATTTATAAAAACAAATGTCAATAATGTAATTACAATTACATTTTTCTCTATAGAGTTTTTATTTTTTTAGAAATAAAACATGCGATTAAAAAAAAAGAAGTATAAACTCATTTACATTCTACATTGAACACGAGCTTGTTGATTGAGAGATGTTTCCATTAGTCTTTTGCAATTTTACGAGGGAAGTCAGAGGACACTTATACCACATTCTTCGCACTCAACGTCAGATACATCTGAACCCAACAACTTTCTTTATTGATAACGAAGCTGATGTCTAGAATTCTGCCATATTAGCCTTTCCAAGAATCACTATTAAAAGTGATTTTTTCCAATATTCCCAGTGTCTGCAAAAAAAGTGCAGTCAACAGTGCTCGTCAACCAAGAAATCCAGACTTCCAAAAAAAAAAAAAAAGAATATGTGGTATGATTGCCAATGAGACAGTTGTACAAGAGACCAAATGGCACAGAAATAAACAACTCTATGTCACAATATGGCCTTCAACAATTACAAATGCCCATACCGCATATTCAGCTATTATAAAAGGCCCGATAGGAAAAATGTGAAACAATTCAAACTTGAAAATCTGTTTTTTTATGTACAAAACAATGAAGAAAAACAAACATGTTGCACAGCAACAAACGACAACAAATACATTACAGGTTACTGACTTGAGACAGAAACATGAAGAATGTGGCGGGGTTAAACTTATTTGAAGGCGCCAACCCACCCAATAATCTGGGACAGTATTGTAACAGTATACCATTAGAATAAACTATAAAAACTAGTTGAAAAAGGCTTATCTCATCATATGGGTACAGACAGAAATACATCTAACAAAAACAGGTAGACGGCTACTTATGCATCCCCACATCAAAGACACTATGTACAGACCTGAGAGTACTCGTAGTTACTGACAGCTAGTTCAAAGCCAATAATAAAAACTAATTAAATAATCATGCATCTAGCGCTAAAATTTTACGACTTCATATCATATTCAATGTTTGATGGTACTTTAAATGTACCTACTATGTGCAAAATAAAATATGTAAATATTATAGTTTTTTCGTGTTTTTTTCTTCTTCGTATTTTAAGTTACACTACTTAGTAACCTGTAATCAACTGCTACACACTATAAACACAAATTAATCACTATCAAAACAATTCCACATTTAAACTTCCCAATTGTCCCACAAATATGTTCCCAATCGTCCCACAAAATTTTATTACTTTTTTACCTGTAATTTCAAAAAGTGGGACAATCGGGAAGACACCAAACTTTGATATTCCTGATTTCATATCTAATGTAAACAAGGTGAATTAAACTTGGGTTTATAGCTAGCTAAACCTTTCACTTAATCGGTTTTTTTTAAATTTTGTGTTTAAATGTCGAATGATGAAAAACCAATATCAATCTGTCTTATGATGTCATCTTGGTTTACGTTTTTATTAAAATTTGAATGCTTTCCATAGTTTCAGTTTAGTTATATTTTTTTCCTAATTTAGATAAATATAAATATACATAATCATTAATAGAAAGCACTCAATGAATATAATAAAATTAGCAGTGCCAATTGATTTGCATTGATGCGCGTTTTGACAACTTTTGTCACTTCGGTTATTTTCGTGAACAAAATATTTGAAAATCAAAAATCTAATACCTATATTGACAATATCTAACTGTTGAAATAATATCCAAATTATGAGGATACAGAACGCCTAAGGGAGTTAACTCATTGAAATAGCTCAACGCTTTAATGCCTTAAAGTTAGTAAAGAGAAATAAAGATTCTCAATGACAGTTTTAGTGTTTGTCAAACTGCTACACATATCATGAAATTATTCCTGTAAATTGTGTGGTCAAATCTCTTGAAATGTTTATATTAGACCAAAGTACACATTTTGTCAAAATTTTATGAAAATTAAACGCGTCAAATCTATATTAGTCACAGTATGTTGTACGCCCCTTAAAACAGGAAATCTTAAGAATATAAACCAATCAACTTACGATCCAACCTCCACCATCCGCATCCATGTCACAATAGACTTGTTTACCTCCAACAGTATCTATATATATTGTATATACGCCACTCTTCGTATTACTTTCTTTTATGTCAGAACAGTCTCTTGGTAAATTGATAGGTCTGTATTTCTCTGTTGGAAAAATAAAGTTATTGAATTTGGCGACATATATCCATATAACTATTGAAACTTTAGTACAAATGTACATTAAGGAAATAAGAAAAATCAAGAATTTAAAATTGATACTATAACTCCGATGAACATTAGTTAAGAAACAAAATAAGCTAAAAATATCTATAGATCATGGAGCGCCTTTTCGAGATATTTAATTTTTTAAATATGGCGGGAAAAGGTTGACTCGGACTATGAACTTATATTTGCATGGGTATAATAGGGTCTAACATAAAAAGAAAAAAAATTAAGAATCTGCTTAAATTTTGGCAAATGTCCTTTTATGAGCTGTTAAGTCTTATATGATCAACAATTTGGTTAGCTTGCCTGCTTTTTTTGTATATTTTGTATAATTTTATTTTGATAATGTCCAATTGAACTTAAATATCATATATACAGGTTTACATACCTATATATGAAGATGTCAATCTTAATTACAAAGCTTGAATAAACATTTATACAAATCAAGCAAGGAAGCCAACCAAAATTTTACCCTACATGCATTAGGATATTAGCTGTAAGGCAAAACAAATTTTAATACTCAGCAAATGTGAATTAAAATGAAAATTGTCGGTGCTTAGAACTAAATTGTTATAAATTTAACTTAATATGACAAAAACAACTGCTCCAAGAATAATATAATACCACATAAAATCTCTCCCTTTCATTTAGCTACAACTATGACCGGAAAGATTGAAAACAAATTTAGATCTTTAATGCCGGCAACAACCTTATCTTCGTTTTTTAATTTCCAAAATGAGCCCTTTAGATTTATAATATTTTATTCTGTTGGAGAAATCTTACATTGTAGTTTTCAACGGATAATTATTTCTAAATTAATTTTTGAATTAAAAACATTTTGGATTTTATATTTACTGTCTCATTTATTCAAAACACGTGAGGTATTCATAACAGGGATTGTATTTTATGATAGATGTATAAAGTTTTAGAATCAAAAACTTTAATTCATATATCATACCTATAATTTTAATTTCCTTATATATCTTAGATATTCAGAAATATTGAATTTACAAACTAAATGGAATAATTTCTATACGTTCGTCTTAGTCGGAAAAAATAATGGTATAAAGCAGTCCGTCCATGCTTTTGTATGTCCGTCTGTCAACAGTAGCGAATGAGTTTGTTACGGCAAACTTCTGAAATTGAAGCAAAAACAAAACCCACACATCTAGTCTGATATAGTTAAATACTCTGTAGGTTAGCCAGTGCCATCTTTCATTTCTTTTTTTTATTTTCAATAATTTTGCTAACGAGGGGCAATGGACAAAAACAGACTTGGACAAAAGCGACGTGAAAGGTCATTTCAAACATTTTTCCATTCCGACGGATGGTATTTCTGAAGGTTAATATTGTGCGGGAACAACATCATAAGATCTGATATACTGATACATGCGTCTCGTCCTTTTTCCTAAAAAAGTTCATCGGAAGGTACCTAGAACTTGTTGATCAATATTCCGTATCAACTTCACAAATAATACACGATGGTCTTGAAGTATAGATTTTGCGTACTGACGTTGTTTATCATCTTAATAACGTGTTATATTATTCTTTTATTTGTCTTTATTGATATTACTTTTACTGGTAAGTCTGTTTTTTGAGATATCCTTTTGACGTTACTCTGTGCTTATGTATCCCATCATACTTTGAACGACAAAATTATTTTATCATGTGACTCTGTACCTATTTTGTCATACTTTGAATGACAAAATTATTTTATTTATTAATAATTTTACTGTTAACCCACTTTTTTGTGATATACATTTGACGTGAACTCTGTACTTATGTATCCCGTCATACTTTGAACCACACTATTATTTTATTTATCATTTTTACTTTAACTGTTAAGTCCGTTTTTGTTATATCTATTTTGCGTGACTGTATTTATGCATCCCGTCATATTTTGAACGACAAAATTATTTCATGTCTACCTGTGCGAATTTCAAACGCGCAATTTTACACCAGTACTCAAAACCCTCCTTCCTTGATGGGTGCATTTTACGTAGACAGATAAAATCGTATAATATAATCAAAATGAGGATGTTCATTTGATGTATGCCTTATTGTCCTTCTTAATTCTTTACATTTGTTGTTTTTATAGTGATAAAGATGATAACACAATGTTGACTGCTGTACCCCTAATTTTGACATTTTCAAAAAAAATAATAAAAATACCAACCTCCAAGGAAAATATTAATTAACTCCAAGGCATTTTAAAAAAGATCTTTAAAACTTAAAAAATTGTCGTTTTTTTAGAAAACATTCCTTGGTTTAATAAACTTTTAAATTGTTTACATAATTTCACTTTTTTTTTTTAATTATGAAATTCATGAAATTTTCAATAAATACAATAGCTTTCACGATATCTTCGGAGAAATTTCAATTTATTGTGTCTATTCTGACAAATTAGCGATAAAACTGTACCTGAAATTGTTTGAGTATAGCCTTTCTTCCATTCTTCTAAATTATCTACCAAATCTGTAACGTTCTCCATCAAATCGCTGAATAGACTTTCGAAGCGAGATTTAAATCCACCAACCAAATGAGCTAAATCCTCCTCATACAAAGTCTTTGATTCCTGTAACCTTTCCTTATAGGCGGTCAACATTGTAGTTTTTAGTTCATCTTGGCTATGTTCAACAATGTCCTTAATTTTACCAGTAAATGTCTTAGAAATAGCTGTATCTATATAATGCTTAAGTTGTGTGTTTAAAGAAGAAACATCAAGATCCGCAACTAACGGTGCTTTCAAGTTATTTGTTACTAAAGGCATTTCAACTACAGCGTCATCTGAATTATTTAATGGTATTGTCCAAACAAAATGAAGTGTCGTTAGATAAAAGAAGAAAATCAGCAATAACGAGAAAGTCTTTTCCATCATTTTCTGTTCGAATAAGAAAATACTTCTGTAGTAACGTTGCGATCAACTGTTATTATTTTCTGCTGTAACACTAGTTTCAGCTGAAGAATTTATGTGATGCACATTGTTTTGGCTAATAATCATTAGAATTTCAATGAAATGACATAATTCTTTATCTCTTTCCGCTTGTTGAGTGCGTATAGTATCCAGCATAAACGTCTTTGAAGATTTATTTTTGAAGCAATGATACACATTCCTTAAGTTGTTTGATTAAAAATCAAAAAGTTCAAAGCAATAACAGAGTAATTAGGTAATTACTTAAATGTTTATTCATAACACATTTGCATTCCCAAAGTGAAAAGATCCTTAATTGTGTTGTTTAATGTATATTGGTTTTGATATAATGCTATACGTTTTCGACTGTTGTTAGCTGCATGCTTAGTGGTTAATATTTCCTGCATGTTCAGGACGACAAAAAGTTGAGTTTGGCTTGATTATGTATAAAGATTATTTGTTTCAATTTTATGAAAAATATCACCGATTGAAATTTTATAAATAAGATACATTCCAAAAATGCTGTTTTTTAAATCATCAATTATGAAATTAAAGTTGTTTAAATAATTTCCAAAGAATAGTTGCATAAATTTAAAGCGAACTGAAGTAAACAGGATATTCCAAATGGTTTAACAAAACTCCTTTTGTTTTTATCTTCTGAATCCCCCAAAAATAGGAGGCATGTCTATCTAATGGATAGAATTATCAGAAAAACCGAAAGTTATAGGTAATGTCTAAAATTTTGACCCAATTTATTAAAGGTAGCAAATGTAGATATATGTTACATACTAGTATTTGAATTAACTAGGTGAAATATAGTTTGAATGCAAATGTCCGTGAAAATTGTCATGTTATAGTTTATGTAAATAATGGCGGCAGTATTTATATTTTTTGGGGAAAGCCAGACAGAAAGAGCTGGAAGTAGAATTTTGAAATTGAAATCATAAAACTCCCTTTAGGTAAAAATTATGCTTAGAGCCTTGACAACGAGCGCGAAATATGCCAGCAACTCATTGTAGGCCTTTAGTGAGGTAATAAGTGTATTAATAAATGTACTGCTTTGATGTCACCTGCCACTCACGCATTTAGTAGTATAATATTATTAATATTCGTTTGTGCGCCGATATGACAAACCACAACAATACTCGGAGACTGCATGATGGATAACTAGCATATTTAGTAGAGCTATTTCTCATTATAATTTTCTTACTATTTGACTGGTATAATGGTACTCTGACCATTTTTACGAAGATATTTGCGAACACATCTCTTCTGAGATAATTTAACAGAAAGTGTTTGTGTAGTTTTTTTCAAACATATACACTTGACTGTATAGCCTGTATTTGTGTTTTGACCGTTTAATACATTTATGGGACAAGTAGTATTTTTGGACAATGTTAGATGTATGTCTCCTTGTGAACACAATATTGTCGTTATTACGCCATCATTACGATTTAAACATACTTACCGGAGATATAGGACTCTATTTTTGTTTTGTTTTGGACTATCCAACCTTTATGGACCTTTTCAAAGCAACTTCACTGAGAAATTTGACAGAAATTGATTTTTATCAGATGAAGGTGACCTTTTGAAACAATCATTTCGATTTAAACATTTACGAGAGCCATGGTAAATACTTTTTGTTCATTGTTGAAGTTTGTACAATGACCATTCTGAACTTCTATGTCATTTGATCTCTGGCGAAGAGTTGTATCATTGGCAAACATACCACATCTTCTTATTAGTATATGTTTAAACAATAATGATTTATTTTCCATAAAATAAGAAAATTAAATGTTTTATTCTATTTTAGTTACCAATGTTAGGCAAATCAGGGTTATTAACAGATATTTGGTATTGTTTATCGTACATGACCTGGTGATTATATTCAATCGTTGACAAAACAATTGGTTAAATGTATATAAAACGTCTGAAAGACACGAACTGAGGGAGCCTTAAAAATAATGATAATTCAAAGTTACAAATGTATACTCTAAATGTGTTTCTGGTTTTTGGTTCGGGTTTCTGTATATTTTGGCTTCGAGAATCAATATAGTATAAACACCATGCAGAACGCCATATACGGGGTGTCGGCTATGAGTGACACGTAGTGGCGGATTTGATGCGGAGAAAAACGATCAAAGAAAAGCCCCAGTCACACTGTCACGTTTCGACAGCTAGGTTTTAGTACGTTTAGAAATGCTACGTTTCATGTATATTTTCGTAATGTGTTAACGGTCCGTACGTTTTACTAGAGATTTCCAATAAAATGACATACGTACCTAACTCGACGTACGCACGTAACGGGACTGGTTATTGCTAACCAATTAATTTTGTTAAATGCGTTACTCAAGTTTTAACTAAGTATTCCTAAACTATGAAACCCATTCATAATAAATGTTATCAATATCAAATATTTCTAAGATGATGAAAAACGAAAGAAATCATGATTTTTATATATCACGTGATAATTGAGATTCCCGCCTAAATTTCACTGTCATAAGACCACGTATATATACGTATCTTTACCTATCATACGATTCATTGGAGTTGTCTTTCATGGTTTTGACAATGACTTTGATTTTCAGATATAATTGCAAAATTTAATGAACCTATTATTTGATATTTGTATTGATTTTGTTTGTCGTTATCAGATAGATTCTTCTTTTCGATTTTTAATGTTTTATAATATTTAATTTCCGTGGGTATTAATTTATATAGATTTTGTCGTAATTTCAGAAAAAAATGAACTCAAAATGTTAATCAGAACGTGTCTCAGTTAAAGTTGAAAACTGGGATTGCATCATACTTTATTAAGTATCATTTCAAACGTTCTCTTCTTCTGCACTTAATCTCCTCAATTTACAATCTTCTAAAAACAAATTCAACAGGGAATACGTACGTCAACGGGAAGTGAATATTTAAAAAAACCCATTACAGGTCATGTACTTCTTTAAATTTTAGTAGTTGGCATATACTTTTCTTTCAAATGAAAGTCAACGAACATTAAAAAAAGAAAATTGTAGCTGATAGTAATGTGTGTAAATAAATGTGTACACCAATTCGTTATATAGATTTTAATTTAGAAGGTGTACTTGATTATCAATTGATGACTAATAGCCTGCATTGACCACTGTGGATAGTAAACTATCAACTTATTATAGTAATTGGCCAGAAATATCCTGTCCCCAAGTTTTTCTAATTAAAAGTGGATGAGAATGTCAATTTATATAGTTGTTACATTTTTAAGACAACTATAATTTTACTTCAGTCTTTACGGGAAGTTTCTTTTACTCGTATTTATTCAATTAGAAGTAGATTCTAAAGCTATCGCATATATTGATTGAGTTAGCGAAAATTTTAAGTTTCAACTTTTGTCTCGCTTTGGAGATATATATATATATATATATATATATATATATATATAAAAGTGACAACTATGCGACAGATCCAATGACAGGATCACCAGTGAAGGTGTTACACGACTGAAAAAAACTAGCCTCGAATAAAAATTCAATTATTCTGTTGGAACCCCTGATCGAATGACTTAAAGACCGTATTTTTCGGCTTATGCACCAAGCATGATGCATTCACGAACAAGAGCAGGTATTGGTTTACTCGTAGAAAGACAAGTGTTTCTTTATAGTGTTTACGCTCTCTTGTTAGCTAGCATATGAAAATGCGATTCTTAATTGTCGGGCATGTTTAAAAAGGTATATGTATTTATCATTATAATTAATTTTCATCATCCTCAATATATATGTAATATTTGTCGCTGGATATAAGACATACATCCGTATCATCATCATCATAAGTGCTATAGCTTGAAGCATAATCTTCGTCGTAAGTACATGTATTATATATAGCTTGAGACTTCTTCGTCGTAAGTAGAGCGTGAGGTTTAATTCTTATTTTATATTTAAGCCAGTTTATGTCGAGAACTTATTTTACGCATGCATATCTATGATACATAGTTTTTATAAATATCCAAGTTATAGCCAATGGAGATCATAGAAGTATGTTTATCAAATGATCATGATCACAATTAAAACAGATAGAAAGGGATTGACTCGTGAGACTGAAACGAAGCATAAAAACAGCTAGCCATTTCTAGTATTTCCAAATAAGCTCCATGTACCGAAATGGTAGTATCCACAGCTGCTGAACACTATCTTTAAAACAAATACAACTGATAAATAAAGAATAATTATCCCGTTTATAATATTGATTTCGTACTGTTACACCATTGTCCTAGTACGGATGTGACTGTCCCAAGTCAGAAGCTTTTAATTCAGTGCTTATCGTTTGTTGTTGTGTTTTCGTTGATTTTTTTTAAATTAATTTGGCTGTTAGTTTTTATTGTTTTACATTTGTCATTTTGGAGCCTCTTATAGCTGACTATGCTGTATGGGCTTTGCTCATTGTTGAAACCCCTTCGTTGGACTATAGTTGTTAAAATTTCTGTGTCATTTGTTCTCTTGTGAAGAGTTGTTTCATTGAAAATCATACTACACCTTGATTTTAGTATACATCACAAATTAAGAATAAAAAAATCATAGACAGTCTAGAAAAGCGAGACCCTTTGTCATGTCAAAAGTACAGAGTATCTAGGATCATTAGTGGTCATAATTGTATAGCAGATTTTATGTAGTGCCCATGTGTCCATTAGATTACACGTCAGTATCACATTTCTGTATTCAGTGAGCTACTAAATCACGGGAAAAAATCTAATTCAGTTTATAGTCTTAAACTTTTAAATCACATGCGAGATGCCTAATGTTCAGAAATTGTTGTTTTTAAAAAGTATTTATCAAAGTCAAACGACAATCATTTAAGGTTTTTTTTCGTGCAATACAGTTCGTGATTATGGCCGGATACAAGATATTTGAAAGAGGGTGTAGTTTTCGATAATTGAATTTATACTGACGAGCCAAGCGATGCAAAACACAATTTGGACAATTATACGCTAAAAATGATATTGTGGAAAACATGAGATTTTAAAACTTATTTAGCGATCGAAAAGGGGGAGTACGCCCTCTACCCATGTATCCTCGGATGCAAGTTTAGGTATACTTAAACAAAAACCTCGCCCCATAATTTGGTATAGGTTAAGACGAGAAAGAACTTTTGAAAAATATATCATTGATATGAATTTCTGCCCACATCAAATTATCTTCAATTAAATTATAGAAAAATATTATTTTGTTTTAAAAGTCGAGTACACCTTTTACATTCGGGTGTGTTGGAATTTACTAGCAACAATGCGTGTAAAAAGAGCAAAACATGCATGCAGTGTATGCTCCCCTCCGTCATGCTTCAATGCAGTAGAACGAAATACGTTGAGTTAGGTCGGTTATGTCGAGTAAAGTCATTTTATTGGAAATCTCTACTAGGCTAGGTTACGTTTTGATCCGTTCGTCTACGTATTGTTACGTTTTGTTACGTTTTTCGATAAATACACGGGGCACGATATACTAAGTTTTAATACATACGTTTTATTACGTATAAACTACGTTGTACTACGTTTCTAATTCGATTCACTATGTTGAACTACGTTGTACTACGTTGTACTACGTTTCTAATTCGATTCACTACGTTTAAAGTACGGTTTTGCACGTTTTCCTACGGTTTTATCTGTTTATTCTACTACGATGTGATCATTGACCTATACAACGGCGTCTTTAAATAATAAAATTCAGAAAAGAAAGAGATGCAGATAGGGGGCAAAGTAATTTCAAAAAGTCTAGGGGAAAAGCTT
The DNA here is from genome assembly GCF_963676685.1 of Mytilus edulis. NCBI lineage: Eukaryota > Metazoa > Mollusca > Bivalvia > Mytilida > Mytilidae > Mytilus > Mytilus edulis. The sequence goes on from NC_092348.1 coordinate 10,405,212, forward strand.
TGCTTTAAAAGATATACGCTCGATCTAGTAGATGTGCAAACACAATATGCGTTATGTTCTGAACGCCTTATTAATAGGGATATTAAAAAATGAAATTAAAACTGTAATGCAGGAAGTGACTGTACAACAAAGAAATGACACATTAATGGTTAAACCAATATCTGTATTAAAAAAGGATTTCCTTAGTATTCTCCAAGGTGTTTGAAGGAAAGAATACACACTAGAAAAATGTATTTTAAAATCCTTGGATAAATTTAAAGATGACTAAAAGGAAAAACTTTTATTTGATAAAATGACCTCTTTTCGCTTTCCGTTAGCATAAAAACTTGAAGGACACAGTACTCTGGGCAATTTTAAAAAAGTTTCAAACTATAAAAACATACTTTATACTGTGTTAGTTAAATTGATAGACATGAAAAACTGAAAAACAGAGAGAAAAGTATAAAAAAAAGTATTAGTCAAACAAATCACGAGATCTCAGTAAAAAAAATATAGAATTTTTAAAATAAGTGTCACCATACAATGGCTTGGGCTTCTGGCTATGGACATGGCACGGTCAATTAGTTTATTGGTCTAAATACTAGTAGATGTTCTAAACATCTAGTGATCTATAGAGTTGGGGTGCTGGGATAGATTTTACAACAACTTATTGACACAACAATAATCCACAATTTGTTCATCTGTTGTCTGTTCATCTTGCCCTTAGACTGAGGAAATATTTCAGCGATTGGCGGAAATACGGATACACCTGGTTTGATTATACGTAGAATAAGTTTTCTGTTTTCTGAGAAAACGGAACACTGAAAATGAAATCTTTTGGTTGCTGGAAATATATTATGATTCCTTAAAACACTTGTGCAATTGGATGTTTCTAGGTCTGTTTAATTTCAAAGTTTATTACATATTAATAACCGTTTTTATCTGTATAAGAATAAATTTTGGGGGATCGAATTAAGCAAATACACGATTTACCTTTGTTTTACTTTCACAGTTTACATTCGTTTCCTTTTAATAAATGAACACGCATAAAAGAGTTACGAAAGATACCAGAGGGACAGTCAAACTCATAGATCGAAAATAAACTGAAAACGCCATGGCAAAACATAAAAAGACAAACAGACAAATAATAGTACAGAAGACACAACATAGAAAACTAAAGACTAAGCAACACGAACCTCACCAATAACTGGGGGTGATCTCAGGTGCTCTTGAAGGGTAAGCAGATCCTGCTCCATATGTAACATCCGTCGTGTTGCTTATGTTATTACAAATCCAATAAATAGTCTAATTCGGTAGGTCGCATTGGTGGCAAAGGGAAGGGTATTGTTGTTACGACATAAGAAACATATCCGATATCATGCCATGTCATGTGTGAAACGGTTATTCTAAAGCGGTCAACCAACTCGTGAAGACGTTCGTAAATTTTACGAAGGAATTATTTTAACTTCACCACATGGAACTCTTGGTTAAATAGTTGCCTTGTGAGCAGCAATCCATAATCCATGCATAATCCATTTCTATTTAATGCGTTAAATTAGAGGTCACATGAATATGGATTCAATGAGGTCAAAAAGTTGTTGTCCATTCGTTTTTTTGTGTTTTATCATTAGATTTTGCCATTTGATTAGGAACATTCCGATTTGAATTTTCCTCGGAGTGCAGTATTTTTGTGATTTTACTTTTCACAGGTAAATAATCGATGTTTCTTAGTTAATTTTGATAAAATTGAAGTATACTGGCTGCTAAAGACAGTTCTTATTTCACTATTTCACTTCCATAAATGATTGAAAAAAAAATCATATATTTTTTTATATATATTTCGTAGCTAGTTCCCTTTTAAAACTCAAAGCAACAAACAACCAGGTTAATTTAGCCTATCATGTTAAAATTTGTCTTACTATCTGTATCCGGGATAACTCGCGCACTATTAATCATATTGTACAAAAGTTCATCTGTCAAGGTCTGTTGTTTTCCTCTTTCGTGGAATTAGATAATTGTCATAAATACCACTAGTGTTGCGTCAAACAGGACTGTAAAAATTCCCAAAACTCTGGGGTGACAAACCAGAATTTGTTTTGAATCTTTACAATAGTTTTACGTTTGTAGTAATTTGATCGAAACAAACTCGAGTTAGTGAATGATATAAAAATGACAAAAACAAATAAAAAACCGGGTATCATATAAAGGCAACAGTAGTATACCGCTGTTTAAAACTCATAAATCCAGGGACAAAAAACAAAATCGGAGTAACAAACTAAAACCGAGGGAAACGCATTAAATATAAGAGGAGAACAACGACATAACACCGAAACGTAGCACACACAGAAACGGACCAAGCATCAGACAAAACACCACGAGAATAACAAATATAACAAGAAAACCAAATACATGAATTTGGGATAGACAAGTACCGTGCCACGTCTGATCTCAATATCTCAAAAATAAGAGAAAACACAAACGACTCAACGTTAAAATGCAACACACACAGAAACGAACAATAATATAACAATGGCCATCTTCCTGGTTCAGGACACTTTTAAAGGGGAATAAAAGTGGTGGGTTGAACCTGGTTTTGTGGTATGCCAAACCTCGCACGTTAATGGCAAAGTTAAATATAACATTGAAATGACAACATAATATTACAGGACTACAATACAAATAAATAGGAGAACATATTAGACAAAGAAAAACATGATTAATAGATAACAAAAAGCATCAGGTTTAAAATTCAATACGCCAAAAACGCGCCTTGTCCACACAGAACTTACAAGTGACGCCCAGATATAAAAGATCGAAAGTGAAAAAAGTACAAAGTTTTACAGCACTGGAGATAAAAAGTTGAAAAGGTTTCGCCAAATACGGCATTGTTTTTATGCCCGGGATAAGAACATTTTTATTATATAGAACAATTCATGCTATTGCAAACAGTAAATTTTATCAAATGAATATGAAAGAGATATACATAAAGAAACTGAAGTATTAACTAATTACAGAAAACTAAACCCGAATACATAACGCCCAGATATAAAAGATCGAAAGTGAAAAAGGTACAAAGTTGTACAGCACTGAAGATCAAAAGTTGAAAAGGTTTTGCCAAATGCGGCATTGTTTTTATGCCCGGGATAAGAACATTCTTATTATATAGAACAATTCATGCTATTGCAAACAGTAAATTTTAACAAATGAATATGAAAGAGATATACATAATGAAACTGAAGTATTAACTAATTACAGAAAACTAAACCCGAATACATAATGCTATTAAAGTTTAACACAGAATAGACACACCCGAATCAGTCCAGGCGTCAACGTAATTACAAAAATGTGACGTCACATACGATGGCGAAAAGGTACAAACGTTATGCCACATTTGAATTTATGAAATTTAGAAACAGCATGACGTCACATATGAAAAACTATCAATAGAATATACTCCTTTAGAAATTTGACCCCAATAGATACACGCAGTTATGAACGTATTTTTTTTGTATTTTTTTGTCATATTGCTCTTCATTTTCATATATTTATGCAGGCTTTCAATATTCAGATTTAAGCGTTCTTAATAATGTGAATTAGAGAAAAGCGTCTATAGGACGAACGAATTTTTGTAACTGTTGAGTACTCCGGGTGCGCGTTTTGTCTACACAAGACGTATATGTGGTTTGCAAAACAGTTGATAGACCAAATCAAATAAAAAGTTAAAAAGTATTTAACACAAGAAATTTGAAAATTTGTCCTCAATCTATGGTTTCACATGGATGGAAAACAATAAAAAGTTCTGATTTTGATATTTAATGAACCGTAATTTTACAGAAAACAACCCCATCTTGATAGTTTATGTTTGCACTGAAGAGTTGTCTTCTTGTCTAGAACGGGAACGAAACACGGATTAATACAATCATATTCAGTTTTACCAAGAATGTCAACTAGGGGATATTTATGAATTATTTATTACAAATATTTACCTGCATTCACTAAAAAGGGAGATGCCCGTTAAAAATCTAGTTAATTTGAAGGTTTAATGCAGACTGGCTATTATGTAACCTATTTATCGTAATAAATCTGATAAAACTTTGGCACAAAACATTTACAACTGTCTGTGTAATATGTTTTTTGGTTTTTTTTTTTTTTTATTAAATGACAGTACACAGTTCCGTAAACTTTTCAATTATCATTATTTCAAGTTTGTTTACACCATAACCATTTATTTTTTGTTATATTATGTAGAAAACAATCAAAGTAAAGCAGTCTATTCGTTGAAAAAGATAATAGTCTTCTTCATTTTAACTCATAAGGATTTAGGTAACATCCGGTATCCAATATATATAGTAATAACATTCATGGAGCAAGGGCTCAGAATGAAAACGTGTCGAACATTTTTTTTTATATTTATCCCTTGTTTGGACTTGGACTTGGACTAAAATTATTTGCTGTTGCAACTGAAAGGAATAATGATTTGCTGACAAACCAACCGCTAATGAATAACTTAGATGTTATGAACGAGTTTACAAGGCTTTAGAACTGGAGTAACTTATGTAATATATCACAAACTGGACATAATGACTTTAAGATTGTATGTATCATTAAACGTAATTCAAGTATAAAGTTATCAGAATTTAGAAATTTTACCTATCTAGTCTCATCAAATATCAGATTTGACTTATCCGTCACTTGTGATTACGGTATCATACACTTTCCTTAGCCGTTCAGAGCAGACAACTACATATAATTTATATCAAAGACTGCAGAATTATGGATTACAACACTGAATTCAAGATTCAAATGATAGACCGCATTCCAGACACAATAACATATCTACAAATGGATAACGTAACAACTATCTTACGAATGGAAGATGTATACGATTCACTGTCAAAAGCTAACTCCCCTATAACAAGAGCTGCAGAATGTGGACCAGAGAATGCTTTTGCTATAATTCGGAGATGGACAAAGGCTACATTTAAAGATATGCAAAACAATGGTTTGTTCAACTTCAACACTGATTACCTCGGGTCGCTTAAGTGTGCAAATCCCTCCAACGTCCGTGGGCGTAAGCTGAAAAGTCTGTCTCCTACAGAATTCAACTTTAACAAGGAAACCATCTTTTTATCTGTTAATTTATGTCAGAAATATAATCAAGGTAAATTCATTTTCTAGACTAAATAAAAACGTTACACTCAAAAACGAATAAACGGAACAATTGTTATGTTGGAGACAATGTAGATTGGAATAGGAACCCATTTACTACAACCGTTACAATAACTTTCTGTTTACGGTAATAACAAGTTCTGATCACGTTAATGCCACACAATGTATGCTGGGAATAGTTATATAGTATGTCCCATATGTATGAAAAAATTAAAATACAATTTCAAAACCTTTATTCTTATAAAACAAAAACAAAATCAATGATACGATATTGCACACAGATTTTATAGTTAATTTACAATGACACTGTCTGCACAACTAGTATAAATGGTTAAGTACAATAAAAAAAAAAGAGAAACGCCCCATGTTCATGTCGTTTTTTTCAAAATAAACAGTTCGACTCTGTAATAAATTTACAGTTTTGCTAAAATTTGCTAAAAATCGTTGGTCTTTTTTTGGACAGAATAGTACAAAGTTTGATATCGTATTCACCAAAAACAGCAACATCTAATTGTTCAGATGTTGATCAGTGATTTGAGATGAAACTTTAAAGCAATAGAATTTGTCAGTCTCTGGTGAGTTTGAAATGTTTTTCATCTAATCGTAAGGCATAATGACTAGCTTCATCATGAAAGTTTTTTTAGGAAGCAGTTTCATTTTTATTCAGCTTTAAACTCTGCTCGAATGCAGATTGATTGCTCTCGGGATAAACATTGACACATGATGCATATTTCTAACTCAACACATTCCCTGTTTTGAATATCAAACTTTACCGGACAACCCAAAGCAGGGGTTGAATTTAAGATTTTTTGTGTACTGGCCAGCCGGACCAGTAGACTAAAAACTCTATTGGTCCGGCTCCAAATCTACTGGTCCTGCAAACAAACTGCGAATTTTTCAAATGTTGTACAGTACATTAAATTCCGATCTTTAATAGTTATCCCACAAGGACACGGTGTGTCAGTGTAAGATCACCCCGATGGCCGGAGGCCAGAGAGTGATCAAACACTGACACCCCAAGTCCGAGTGGGATAACTATTTTACATCCCAGCTGTTCAAGTTCAGATAAGACGAAAAAAACATTTACAATTCATAAAATCTAGTTTAGAACCCCACACATCCATTAAAATATACTTTATATATTACTATATGATGTATACCCTTTATGAATCTCGAACACGATGAGTAGATATCAAACAACGTCAACTCGACCCACTTGCCAATCGGCTCATATTATATCGCCACTTTACAAAAAATCGCCCCACTCTTGTTAACCGACTCGCCCCACTTTCGAAAAAGTGTAAAATCAAATTGAACAATCAGTCTGACAACTCACTTATTAACGAAAAAGGTTTAAACCCCAATGAATAAAGGTCTGTCAACTCGCCCCACTTATAAAAAGATCTTGCTTCCTTTTAGTATGTTAAATAACTGTTAGTTCGTATCCTGTCGTCCTGGTGTAGTGTTGTGTGTCGTGGCTTGATATGCTAAAGGTCTTGAGTTCGAATCCCAGCATATACACTGGATTTTTTCTACGTGAATTTTGATAGATAGTCTTCTCCGTATAATAACTTAAGTTTTATAGTGGATTTGACATCCCCGCCGAAATGTTATAGAACAAAGGAAAGCTGCATAACAAAGAAACTCAAACTGAGTGATCTGAAAGGGGTGATCCGGGTCAGATCACCCCTGTAAGAACAAAGGAGCTGGGATGTAAACTATATAATTCAACCATTCACGTTAATGCCATACAATGTATGCTGGGAATAGTTATATAGTATGTACCATATGTATGAAAAAAATTAAAATACAACTTCAAAACCTTTATTCTTAAAAAACAAAAAAAAATCAATGATACAATATTGCATACAGATTTTATAGTTACACTTTCTGCACATCTAGTATAAATGGTTAAGTGCAATCAAAAAAGAGAAACGCCCCATGTTCATGTCGGTTTTTCAAAATAAACAGTTCGACTCTGTAGTTCCACTTTGTGTGAAGTTATGCCAGCATTCAATACCTGCCATGCTCAGAGAAAAAAATGTTTGTGATTCCTTCAATATTTATATTATGTCCCAAACTTTTGTTGGAAATATTTTATGTAATTTTATGTTGTCATTTAATATGATCTCTTCTCTGATCCGAAATGGGAAAAAATAAAACATAAAAATACGAGTAGATGATTAATTGTGAAGGCAACTGATGTTGGTATTTGCCGACATGTGTCAACAAAATAAAGCTAGAAATGAATCGATTTCATTGTCATCGTACATATGGTTTTTTTTCTGTATCATAATTTCGATTTAATAGACAATAATACGTTCACATTAGAACAGTTCATAAAAAAATCAAGATTCTAGTCAATACACTCTGTTTCAACAGCATATATATTCATTTTCATTTTATCTACATTAAACCATTGATAATAGTATAGTAGCCTGAATTCATTTTTTTTAAACTGTAATGTACCAGAAAAGCACCATTCTATACTGTATATCGATGGATAAGAAATGTGTGCGCAAAAAAGACATAGAATGGTCACATTGTTGCAAAAGAGGGACGAAAGATACCAGAGGAACAGTCAAACTCATAAATCAAAAATAAACTGACAGCGCCATGGCTAAAAATGAAAAAGACAAACAAACAAACAATAGTACACATGACACAACATAGAAAACTAAAAATTAAGCAACACGAACCCCACCTAAAATTAAGGGGGGGGGGGATCTCAGGTGCTCCTTAAATAGGGTTTAAAAGGGCAAACCTGAAACATATAAAAAAAGAAAAAATAAGAAAAAATGGGAATTTACTGAGATATTTTCAGTAGAATGATAAAAAGACGATTTATCCAAAAGGGAGAGCAAAAAAGATGCCATACACGACAAGTAAAGTGATTCGTATAAACAGTTGCTATTACAAAATTGCGTCAATCATGAATCTTCTGATTTAAGTCCATTTTATGACAACGAAAATGTAGATTTTACACCGCAGCTGATATAAAGGCAAAAACAATCATAAGTAAACCCCTGATTAATATTCACATAACAGATTTATTTTCTAAATTGTAAATCACCAGCTTTTCGGTGTATTCTAATTATTTTCTTCTTTAAAAAACTCAAATTGAAACACTGAAATAGTAATCAAAGGAATCAGGCTTATAATTCATTACGCCAGACGAGCGTTTTGTCTACATTAGACTAACCAATGACGCGCAGATCAAAACAGTTATAAAACCAAACAAGTACAAAATTGAAGAGCATTGAGGACCCAAAATTCCAAAAAGTTGTTCCAAATACAGCTAAGGTAATCTATCAAACCGTGTTGTTTTTTACAAATTGCTTACACAAGATGTATATTTTGGAGAATGTGTATGCGGTAATAATTTCACATAAAGTCTTTGCTTGATGTCAAAAGAGCAGTTATAACCCAAATTAAAAAGATACACAACCGACGCTAAAACAAGTGTAAATTGCTTTTTGGATTAGTGTAAAACAAAGTTAGTTTTATGTCATGAATTCTTTGTTGGATTACCTGTTACAAATGTATAGTCTTATTTTTGTTAGCAAAGTGATTAATTATAAATATTTCTTTGGTAATGATATTATTTGACAATCGTCAAGACCCTTTTATAACTCGTCTACACTAATTAGCTCTTGTTTTCATCAAAGAGTAATTCATGCTTTACACTAGGAAGTTATATACAAGAACCTCGGCTATACGTAAATCTCTTGGTCCTTGCAACATCTAATTGTTCAGATGTTGATCAGTGATTTGAGATGAAACTTTACATCAATAGAATTTGTCAGTCGCTGGTGAGTTTGATATGTTCTTCATCACATCGTAAGGCATAATGACTAGTTTCATCATGAAAGGTTTTTTTAGGAAGCAGTTTCATTTCCATTCAGCATTTAACTCTGCTCGAATGCAGATTGATTGTTCTTGTAACAAACATTGACACACGAAAGTTCAAACCCATCCTCATTCGTTCCCTTTTTTGAATATCAAACTTTACCGGACAACCCAAAGTAGCTTTTATCCAAATGGTTCGGTTATCTATTATAAAAAGTCAAAATTTAAGTCTAACAACTCTGGACATTTGTTGACATCTCAACCGATATTTTTGGCAAATACCTTTTATAAGCATGATTTATTTGTTTAAAAATAGTACGAAAAAAGTAAAATTACAAAAATACTGAACTCCGAGGAAAATTTAAAATGGAAAGACCCGAATCAAATGGCAAAATCAAATGATAAAACACATCAACTGAATGGACAACAACTGTCATATTCCTGACTTGGTAAAGTCGTTTTCAAATGTAGAAAATGAACGCAAGATACCAGAGGGACAGTCAAACTCATAGATTATAAATAAAATGACAATGCCATGGCTAAAAATAAAAAGACAAACAGACAAATCATAGTACAGAAGACACAACATAGAAAACTAAAAGCAAAGGATCACGAACCCCACCAAAACGTGGGGTGATCTCAGGTGCTCCAGAAGAGTAAGCAGTTCCTGCTCCACATATGGTACTCGTCGCGTTATAACAAATCCGGTAAATAGTCTCATTCGGTAGGTCACATTCGTGAAGAGGGAAGAGTATTGTAGAAACTACATAAGGAACATATCCGATGTCATCTGTGAATCGGTTATTCCATAACGGTCAACCAACTCCTGATGGCGTCCGTAAAATTTACGAAGAGATGATTTCAACTTCACCATTTGGAACTCTTGGTTTAATATTACACACCAGCCAAAGCGATGCAATTATTGTCTATCGATTTAACGTTTGATTCGTCATCTTTAAATACTAGTAACTATTCTCCCCATTCCCGTCGTTGTATTTGTCATGACAAATTATAGGAAACACATCTGATGAATACATTATGATTGGGATCCAATAATTCTTAGTCTTTTGATTCTAGTCTACATTCTTCGAAAGATTTAGAAATATTGCTAATGCCATGCATTTACCTTTTTTGTCTGTTTATTTTGCTCATAAGTTGTTCTCATTATAATTCATTTTATGCAACTGTCATACAAGTGAAAAGTTTAGCTACGTATAAATCCAGGGTTGATTCCCCTCTTTCTAAATAAGGAAATACCTGCACCAATTAAGTCAGGATATCACAGTTGCTTTCTATTTGTTTGATGTCCTTTTGATTTTGCAATTATGTAAAGGACTTTCCGTTTTGAAATTCCCTTGGCATTTTATTGTTGTGATATCCTACTTTTAATAGTGATATTGTTAACCGATAAACAAATATTTGAAAGTATGACTATAAATATTCATTCATATACAATATTAATGTCGTTTTTTATCGGAAAAGTTCAGCAAACCAGTTTTGTTTAAAGAAATAGGGTGTTGTTTCTCGTGCATGACTTCGTGATTACATCTTAGAGGAAACCCGTTGTTTTACATGCTGCACGTCTTCCGTTGTTGACAAAAAATTAAGTAAATGAATATCAATAGAATTGAGATTGGAAATAGGGAATGTGTCAAAGAGACAACAACCAGACCACAGAACAGACAACAACAGAAGGTCACCAATAGGTCTTCAATGAGGCGAGAAATTCCCGCAACCGGAGGCGTCTTTAAGCTGGCCCCTACACAGATATGTATACTAGTTCAGTGATAATGGACGTCATTCTAAACTCCAAATTATACACAAGAAAATAAAAGTTAAAAGAATACAAGACTAACAACGGCCAATTGAGGGGACTAGTTAAAAAAGTCAAACTTTAAACCAAAATCTAAATTAAATTTTATGACTGTGCATGTAATCTATTTATGTTACTAGAAGCGATTTTGCTCGTTACCAGTATATTTTGGTTAGAACTTTACAACGTTGATTTTGGCTTCATGTTCCGAATATTTTGGCTTCGAAAATCACTGCATTACAAGGTCGGAATGCGAATGTTATCTGTGCTTTTATAATGTTATTAGTTCCATACACTTTAAAACAGGTCAATCACCATTAACAGTTTATTTATTTATTTAGTTTTATTGATAAAGAAGGATCACAAATAAAAAATAAATGTGTGTTAAAAAATATATTAAATGTAAGAGCTTGAAAAATATCATAAGCAACTAAGCTTACTATTTCAAGGATGTTGAAATTAAAGAAATAATTAAATAAACTCTTAGGTAAACATATCACTCCTACAATGTTAAAATTCAAATAAACAAGCAACATGATTAATTATTCCTATTATGTTATAATTCTTGGAATCTTCTGTATCAAAATCCGGGACAACCTTTCATGCGCTGTAAATTATGAAAATTATGTTAGACAATAGTTTATTTGTCAAGGTCTATTGCTGCACTCTTTCATATAAAAACAGTATTGTAAAGTTTTAGAAAATAACTTACTGCACTTTTTAGGAGCAAATAAAAAAGTTAAAGTTGTCTCTTATAAGGTTTTATTATAAATTTTAATCAAAATTGTTATTAAGTAAAATTGAGAATGGAAATGGGGAATGTGTCAAAGAGACAACAACCCGATCAAATAAAAAACAACAGCAGAGGGTCACCAACAGGTCTTCAATGTAGCGAGAAATTCCCGCACCCGGAGGCGTCCTTCAGCTGGCCCCTAAACAAATATATACTAGTCCAGTGATAATGAACGCCATACTTATTTACATAATTAAGCGCTGAGCAATTTTGTTCCTTGAACTTTATTTCGATACATAGATGCTAAAATATATAGATTCAAAAACTGCAACACGAGGATTGCGAGCTTTTTAAATAAGTAAAATTTAACTGTCAAGAGCGGAGATATATCGTAACACACGAGTTATAGTGTTGGAATCTGTTTCTACAATGATTTTTATCCTTCCTTTTCAAAGATATGAAGAAAGTTGTGTACTTTTTATGTGACATCATCAGACATGGTGGCCTTTTTTCATGACGTCACAATAGGAAATCTCAGAAGAAAAAAAAAATATTTCGACCAATCTTTAGCAGAGAACAGATTTTTCACAAGCGAAAAGCAATATTTTTCTCACACCGATCACGAAATGTGAAAAAAGCGCAAAAATTAGAGAACTCCATATGGTCAGACTATGCTGATATTTCTTATAACTTCCAACATTAACAGTTTCCATGTAAAACGCAGCTTTAATTGAGTTAACAGAATGTAACCCTGTCATTTTTCTCCAGGGCCTATCGACAACACCTGGTATAGTGGGTAGTCAATCCCTCTCATGGAAGGGTGCTACGAAACGGGGTTGAAATGACGGTGTGAATAGATGAGAAGTAGTTAATTATCTGGGTATAAGGAGAAAATTAACCAGTGGTGAACTTCGTAATAATCCAAAGTAATTGAATAAGAAAGTTGTTGTTAATGGGTGAACATTTATTTTGTAACACCTTGGACACCTTCAATAATTCACTGATAATGAAAGATAGAAAAAATGAAACATATAGTTAATCACATGAATCATTTTTTTTTTAAATAAAGCAAGCAAATACATGATTTTTTTAACTACATAAATGTTTAATCTACAGGTATGTACACTATAGAATATAAAATAAGAATAATAGCAAACATTATAGTACACACAATATCAAATAAAGGATAAATACAAGTATTATGATGATACATTATGTTATGCCTTTTTAATTACATTTTACTATTCATTTATAATGAAGTTAGTTAACGCCATGATCATCACTTAGTTTAACTTAATTTTATACTTAATGTATTTGTTATGCAGGAAACAAACAAACTAAAGATTTCTATTCGTAGAAAATATAACGGTCGTTCTGCTATTTTAGCTCATAAGGATTTAGATAACATCCGGTATCCCATATATATAGTAATAGCATTCCTGGAAAACTGTTCAGAATGAAAACGTATCTAATGTTTCTTTATTTGTACTCCTTGCTTGGAATTGGACTTGCATTTATCGTTACAACTGAAAGGAATAATGATTTGGTGCCAAAACAAACGCAAATAAATAAATCGGTAGACACATTCAACCATTTTTCCGATGTTATGAATGAGTTTGAAAAACTGGAGAACTGGAGTAGGCTATGTAATATATCACAAACTGCTCATACTGACTTTAACGTTGTATGTATCATTAAAGGTAATTCCAGTATAAAGTTTTCCGAATTTAGAAATTTTACCGATAAAGTATCATCAAATATCAGATTTGATTATCCGTCACTTGTGAAGAGGGTATCATACACTTTCCCTGGCCGTTCAGAGCAGACAAGCTACACAGTATTTATATAAAAGACTGCCGAATCAAGGATTACAGAACTGATTACAAGAATCAGTTGATAAACAGCATTCCCGACACAATAAAACATCTTCAAATGGACAACGTCACCATTATTCTAAGGAGTGAGGAATTTTATGACTAAATTTCAAAAGCTAACTCTACTATAACAAGAGCTGCAGAATGTGGACCGGAGAATGCATTTTTCATTATTCGGAGGGGAACAAAGGTGAAATTTGAAGATTTCCAAAACTATCAGTTGTATGACTTCACCACTGCATTCGCGCAGTCAAATCATTACTTCAACATTCAGAAGAGAACCTGTTTGTATAACAACCTTGAGGTTTTTAAATAAGCGGAATGAAAGATATTACTAGATCTACTATTAGTAAAATAGTTCATACAGACATTGCACAAAATCTCAAAATCTTAAACTTTTCTGGAAACGGTATGTCTGATACTATTTATAAACTACAAGGCTGGCGACTACGATTTCCAGTGATGGAATATATAGACTTTTCCAATAATCACATCAAAGTTATTCCAATGATACGAGATTACGGAATGACCGTTAAAAAGACAACACCAGTCGGAATAATAGATATTAGGCGTAATGAGATAACTTCTTAAATTTATTCTTACATACTTTTGATTTTTTAACCCTGTATGCTAACATTCCTATGAAAATTTTAAAATTGTTTGTACGCACATTGAACGACAAATTTATGTGACGTATAAAATTTTCTGACGTCAGACACTCAATAAATGTGTTCGTAGATAGTAGATGTTTTTGTGTTCTGTTAAATTGTTCCTTTTAAAATTGTTAAACGATGATGACTGATGTACCCATATTTTGACTATTATATTTATTGTGTCTGTTTATTTAACGCATCAATGTAAAAATATCGGAAATTGATGAGACTGTCATTACAAAAGTGAGAGGGTTAGCGCTATAGAACCAGGTTTAATCCACCATTTTCTACATTTGAAAATGCCTGTACCAAGTCAGGAATATGACAGTTCTTGTCCATTCGTTTTTGATGCGTTTTGTTATTTGATTTTGCCATGTGATTATGGACTTTCCCAATTGATCTTCCTCTAAGTTCAGTATTTTGTGATTTTACTTTTCATTAACAAAAGGTATAATTGACTCGTTCTCGACTCACGAATTTGTTAAAGTCGATATCACTGAAAATCCGTTATTATGTGACTGTGGAATAATTGAGGTAATGGAATATCTATCTTCAAAGACTATGCCAAAAGCTTATGATTACCTAGGGTCGCTAGAGTGTGCAAATCCCTCAAACGTCCGTGGACGTAAGCTTATAAGTCTGTCTCCTACAGAATTAAATTGTAACAAGGATACAGTCGTGAATATTCCAGTAGTTGTTTTGATCATCATAACAATAACATTGGTCATCATAACTTTGTTGACATTTATCTATTTCAGAAACAAGATCAAGGTAAATTTATTTTCTAGACTAAATAAAAAACGTGGCAAAGTAACAATGGCTTCAGTGTATCCTTATTGCTGAAATGCTTGTTTGATTAGGAACACTGATTTATTACGAACGTAACAATAAATTTGTGTCTACAGTAATGTAGTGTTATTGTTACGTTAATGCATTTCAATGATGCTTGGAATAGTAAAATAACATGTCCCGTATTTATGTAATAAGTTAAAATACAAAATGAAAACTTTTATTCTTAAAAAATTCAATGTAACAATATTATATACAGATAACAGTAACATATTATATATTTAAATTGTAATGGCTGCTTCTGTATATGAAGTATGCACTCAATTCCGACTCATTTTGGTCGAGCCATGGCATACGAGTGACGCCACCATATGCATATCGGTTTTGCAAAATAAACAGTTGGACTGGGCAATTTCTCTATTTGAAGTTATATAATTATTGAAAGCCTGCATTGCTCAAATGTTGCTTCAGGTGAATTTTTTGTTTTATGTTCTTGAAATAATTTATATTTTTGTCTAAAATTCTTGTCAGAAACATCTGATGTTGTATTATGTTTTTTCTTTTTATATTATCTCTTTTTTGTCCATTACTGACGTTAGGTTCAACTCGGCTTTTCATATCTAAGTGAACATTGCTGAAATGAAAAAAATAAATAGAACATAAAATAACTAGTCAAGTACATGACTTTTTGTCAAGGCAATTGATTTTGATATTTGCCGACAGGTTTCAGCAATATTCAGCTGAAAATGAACCGTCCAGATGATTTGTGATCAAATGACTTTTGAAATTCCGTCGAATTGACAATGTCTGAAACCGTTGATTGTTTCATTTTCTCTGATGTCTCAAAAATGACGTGGAGTGTTCAATTTGAAATAATAAATGACCCAGTAGTCATTTTTTCCATTCACGTTGATTTGCATTTCATCATTTTGTTTAGTCTCGTCTAAAGTATGATGGCCTTCGTCCGGATATTTTTTTATTGAGATGTTGTTAACAGTGACCGGAAATTAAGATACGATCTTGGTAATCGATCCTTTAAATAAACGTATTCTTAATACAGGTTACCAATTTAACACTGTCATTACATCTTTGAAAAATATTTTTATTGGTATTAATATTGATTTTGTTATCAGTAAAAAGGTACCAGGATTATAATTTAGTACACAAGACGCGCGTTTTGTCTACATAAGACTCATCAGTGACGCTCATATGAAAATATTTATAAAGCCAAACAAGTACAAAGTTGAAGAGCATTGATGATCTAATATTCAAAAAAGTTGTGCCAAATACGGCTAAAGTAATCCATGCCTGGGATAAGAAAATCCTTAGTTTTATCGAAAAATTCAAAGTTTTGTAAACTGGAAATTTATAAAAATGACCACATTATTGATATTCATGTCAACACCGAAGTGTTGACTACAAGGCTGGTGATACCCTCGGGGATGAAACGTCCACCAGCATTGGCATCGACCCAGTGGTGTAAATAGTTATCAAGGGTACCAGGATTATAATCTAGTACGCCAGATGCGCGTTTCGTCTACATAAGACTCATTAGTGACGCTCAAATGAAAATATTTATAAAGCCAAACAAGTACAAAGTTGAAGAGTAAATTATAAGCTCACTTAATATTATTGTTATATACAAATACACTTTTAAGAATCTACAATCTACGTTTTCTCTAAAATTGAGAATAGAAATGGGGAATGTGTTAAAGCGACAACAACCAGACCATAGAGCAGACAACAGCCGAAGGGCACCAATGGGTCTTCAATGTAGCGAGAAACTCTCGCACCCAGAGGCGTCCTTCAGCTGGCCCCTAAACAAATATGTATACTAGTTCAGTGATAATGGCTGACTGTTTAGGACGTCTTTACACTAAATTCATGGGGTGTTTGATGTGTACTGATTGATAATTTAGTCTTAGATGCGTGATGTTTTTTTTAATTAGTTGTTATTGAAATTGAACTAGCTGTCAGTAACTGTGAGCTTTCTCATATCTGTATGTCTTTTTGTTGTTGGGATGTACAAGTACAGTCACGTTCACATGTTATTGTTATATGTATTTGTTTCCATCTGATTGCCCTTTTCAACTGATTTTTATAGTTTGTTCTTATGTTGTACTGTTTCACCACTGTCCCAGGTAAGGGGGTAAAGTGAGTATCCCGCCACATTCTGTATGTAGGTCCCAAGTCATGAGCCTGTTTGTCAGTGGTTGTTGTTTGTTGCTGTGTTATACATTTGGTTTTCGACAAACAAACGATCACAACAGTAAACACAAAGATCATTGCTGGGAAAAGGTTGATTTATAACACCACCTTATTTCATAGTTATGTATTTTGATGTGTCCATAATATATGTATATAACAGTACAATGCAAATGCTTACTTATAAATGAGTGTGTGTTGAACGAAATGTTAATTGCTTTATTCGTTTATAATATTTGTTTCTTAATGCAGCTAATAAACAACAAATTCGTCTCATCATTTTTTATATATTGTAATAAGAATTGCTTTAGCCAAAAGAAACTCTTGAATTAGGCATTTTGAAATAGATTAATTGTTACTGGATCAATGTGAAAGAGAAAACAAGTTGATATCTACTCTGCAAAATTTTATAGCAACATTTGTGTAAAGATACTTGGGTGAAAAGTAAGAAACTAAATTCGTCTGATCATCATGGTTGTCTTCGGGCCAATATATTCCAGTCAGTAATTGTCTCTTTAATCATCGTTTAGCAAGGCATTGGAACCATCCTTGTACCACCATGGTCCATGGCTTTCGGAATAATTTTATCCTCTATCGTTGTCGCGATCTATTGCTGAGAATTTGACAAATCACTGTCGTTGTAAAGTGTCACCTTATATGAGAAAAAGTGATTATACATTACTTTGTAATATGTTGAACAAAATTTGTTGTTTTGGAGGACTTTTAGTTTGAAATATTCCATGCATATTTAGAACGATATAAAAATAAAACAACAAATAATTTTTGCAAGGTAGGTACACCTGCTTGAAAGGACATACCTTGATGAATAATCTACAGAGGAAGAAGATACCAAGTAAACAGCACATACATAAGTAAAAAAACAATATCATGACCAAAGAAACATACAATAGTCCACAAAACAATACACAGGTATCTAACAGGGTTTCAGCAACAAGAACCCTACTAAAATAAGGAGTGAAATCAGGGAAGGTATGTATCTAAGATCCAACGGTGGACTCGTCATGTTACGAATGACAAGAATGGTAAAAAATCGCATTCAGGGATGTTACAATAGAAAGAAAAGAGTATATAGCAACACTCTATGAAGTATATCATGAAACGCAAACACTTTATATTGTATCAAATGTGAGATATACATTCCATTCGAGGGCCTGCTAAAATGTTTTCACACAAAGTTAACAATGACAAAATTGAAATCATCTCTTTGCACGTTAAAATCCGTTCATTACATATCTCAGTTGTTAATTTCGATATGTAAGTTTAAGATATAAATAACACAAAGTAGTTGATGGTGCATATGCGTTCAAAATAGTCGCCAAACTTGGAATTATTCATTGAAAGGACATCATTTACATATCGGAACGTTAAGTTAAATAAGAATACCTGCTTCTTTTCATTTTTAGTAGCTCCTGAATAAAGTCTACATTATGTTAAAAGCGGCCAGAGGATATGCATAGTCTATTCCCATAATAATGCTTATTGTCCTCAAGACGTAACAAATCTATTAAAAACAAAGGTTGTCATCATTTCAGTTTCAGATAACCGTTTGTTTAACAATTATAAACGAGCCTTCGGCGAGTTTATTTTTACTTTTATATTAAATAACGAGAGCTGATTTCAAGCGATATCTCATTCTCACAAAGTTGTTAAATCTATTTCTCTTATGGTCAACACTCTCTTTATGTAAAATTAAAAATTCCGCGAATTGTTGATCTACTTGTTTTGAACATTTCAGTATGAAACATTTGGCAAAAAGAAGATTGTCAGGTGAAAAGTGTGAGTGTTTTGTATATTTTTGAAGAAATCACATATGTCCCTCGACATGGACGAAATGTACATTATCTTACCCTTCTAAAGTCATCATCGAATAATCAATTAAAATGCCTTAAAGTCTAGTGATGCTGGTTAAGTCAATCAAATTAACGCAGTTTTTCGTATCACACTCCATGCAGTGTGAACAAAGAAAATAATATGTATGCAAGAAATCGATCACATGCTACAACCATAAGAGAAAGACTTGCATTGTACGTTCCTCTTACAGATCTCTTAGTTTCTTGTGTATAATTTGGAGTTTAGTATGACGTCCATTATCACTTTTCTAGTATACATATCTGTAAGGGGCCATCTGAAGGACGCCTACGGGTGCGGGAATTTCTCGCTACATTGAAGACCCATTGGTCGCCTTCGGCTGTTGTCTGCTCTAAGGTCGGGTAGTTGTCGCTTTGACACATTCCCCATTTCCTTTCTCAATTTTATTTGTATATAGAGAATGCAAAGAGTGAACATATTATAACGTTTTCGCTCAGTGTTGCTATGGCGTTTTCGTTACCCTGAAGTGAAACTATGACCCACTGACAAAACTAGACAATCCGCCAGACAAAACTAATACTTGGCAATAAATACTGTTTCAAATGAATGCTCCCTTGGGTTAACTCAACCTTGTAATTCAATAGGTATATTAAAAGATGCGTTGTTTCCGAAGATATAAATAAATAATTCTTTTAAAGTTAATGATTTAATGAAGTGTTACTATGAGTTATAGTTATAGATATGTAATTCAGACAATTTCAATATTGTATCTCTTTTTGCATCAGAACAACACAATAAATAACACTTAAATAGTATGCAAGCTAGTGAGTACTCTGGTCAAGTTCTATATACACATGTATTAAATAAAACAATCTTATTAACAAGTAATTATAGAAATCTCTATAATTATATAAGTTATGTCGACTTCTCAAATGTATAAGTTGCGACTCCGGGTTTTACTGTACTTTTTGTGAATATTCGACTTCGTAATATATATGTAAAGAATCGTTAAAAATAACAGTTTCTATACTATTGGTATATCAAGTAAATAATACAAGAATAACTTTAACTGTTACTTTCTCTTAAGAAAAACTATATTGACGTCTTATTTGAATAGCGACTTTAAGACTCGAGACTGCGTCGGTGAGTCTCTGTATAAAATATGGAATATTTTATATTTCTGACTTTTCTGTACTTTTCGGTATATAACTTTTTGTACGTCTAATGATCTCTAATCTTTATAGTCTCTTATAATATAAAATTATAAATATATGTTTTACAAAAAGAAAGGATTTATTATAAGGCATGTGATTGTAAGCAACCTTTTGCCACGGTAGTTCGATCACGACTAATGCGCTCAATGGTAGTGCTATATATATGTAGGACTCTAAAGTGCGATGGGGACGCTAAAGTACGATGGTCACGCTAAAGTGCGATGGTATACGCTAAAGTACGTGGTTCCATACGCTAAAGTGCGATGGTCCGGGAAAATATAGACGTGAAAACGTAGTTCGATAGTGACGTAAACAGTTGTTTATACAAACTAAAATATTAGGAATATTTGATTAACAATTTTTACACCGTATGTCCATGACTTACGAGTACATTTTTTTGTACATGTAATTGATTGAATTTAACCGTTTTTTGTCGGCTGAATCAATGTTTATTTTTTTCGAGTGCTGGAAAAAGGACTTGTGTCCTACAGTCGACCATTTTACTATATAAATACAAAACAGTATACGCATGCTTATCCTGCTTCTATTTGAAGCAAACGGATACATTCTAATCATTGTTTATGTGGCAGTTTACTTTGTGATCCACGTTAAAATTCCATCGATTTTAATGAAAAGTAACGTCGGTAAAATAGAGATACATGTTTGCATGCGTTAACTATAAATTGTCTGCTAAAACATAAGTCCGTACTGTATATTGTAGGAAAATACGGAAAAGGAGAAAGCTCGGCGAACATTGCATTTCTCTCCAATAGATTTAAGTTTATGCAAATAAATGTTGCATTTCCCGACAATGAACGAATTTGGGATTTTTAATTTTCAATGACAAATGTAAGGGAGGTTGTAACATAAGTGTGAACGGCAATCTACACCAATTATCCAAATATTCAAAACGCTCCAAATTGTTAAAAAAAATATTTTACATGAAATATAATTTTAGCAAAACATAAATAACCTTTATAGCAATTATTACTTGGTCGAACTTGTTAATTTAGAAACAATTCCTTACGCCTACCGGTAAATTGTACAGCCTATCACATATGTTATATCTTAGCATAATAGCTTTTGCAAAAAGTCTTTTTAAACCTCTATGTTTTAATACTTCGAATCTTACCCTTTGGACCATCACACTTTAGCGTGATACACCATCGTACTATAAATAAATTTGGTGTTTTTACTGTCTTCTGATTGGTTAAAATCATTAGTTTTATTTTCAATGTTGTCAATTTTGATGGCGACACGCCCACTCTGACGTTACATGTATATTTATACGCCAACATGTGTGTACGTTGTTATTGTTAATATAAATAATATAAAAAGTTCTTTGAGCCTTATTTTTGATAGAAATTTATTTATAATAAATGGCAATAATTTATTTTGATTTTATTGAACCATAAAACTAATTTTTGACTCTTCACATTTTACATAATCCGCTTCGCGGATTATTCAATGTGAAGAGTCAAAAATTAGTTTTATGGTTCAATAAATTCAAAATAAATAATAGCCATTCATTAATTAGCGAACAAACAACCAACGCACTTTAGCGTGAGACACCATCGTACTTTAGCGTAGACCATCGCACTTTAGCGTGACCATCGCACTTTAGAGTACCATCGCACTTTAGAGTCCTACATATATACATCAAAAAGACTTAAAAGACCTCATATTGACGTCAAAAGCGACTCGAAAGACTCTATTTCAACGTAATATTGCCGTTCACGACAGTGCACTTTGACGGTTTACGGTAAAGCGACCCCAGTAAACATGGCGGACATTACAAGGAAAAAGGGAGCCTCTGAGTCTCTAGAAACTTGACCAGGTTAAATAATTCACTCAATATAATTATCTATAGAGATTAAAACAACATAATACAATCATCAACAAATATATAAAGGTAGGTCCAATATAAGAAAATTCTGTATTTACACTGTACAAAAATAAATAGAAAGGCGACTCAGTTTCGAGTGGGACTTGACGTTATTTTTATTTTTGCTCAAGTTACTGTTCATAATAAATATCTAAGATAAGTATCCAATACGGTTTAAACAGAGATTTAACTTGATAAAAAGTGAAAACGGGGAGGGGACACAAACTGTTGAACAACGAGGCCGAAATCCGTTATATTATTTTAAACAAACTAGTTCCCACGCATAGTTGCAACTTTGTATACAAGCAAACTAATTGGGTAATTTTGGTATCAAATTAAGGCTTGAGGACGTGTAATCACTATAGAATCAGCAATGAACGTTTCTTTTGAATACTATATAATAATAGAATAATAAGTACAATTTGAATAGAAGGACATATGTGTCCTGTTGCTCAGATCAGAAGTACCAGATTTTGTACCATAACACTAAGTGTGGTCTTTTTAGATGTATGTAGACCGAGTGCTCATAAATTCATTACCTTTTGTATTCGGATTATATATTATATTCAACTATTTCATTTATTATAGAATAGATAGTAGGGTTGGTTCTTGTGCAATTTGAGTGCACGTCAGTAAGTCATTATTATCTAACCTTTAGCAAGTTGAAATCTCAACATTTTAGAAAATATAATTACTAGAGACAGAACATCAAATTATGTTCATTTCTAAAAACAGAAAAGTGGCCTTTTTAATTAAATTGACAACGGGGGAGGATCTCAGGTGCTCCGGAAGGATAAGCAGATCCTGCTCCACATGTGGCACCCGTCGTGTTGCTTATATGATAACAAATCCGGTAAATAGTCTAATTCGGTAGGTCAAATTCATGAAAGGGAATGGGATTGTAGTTACGACTTAAGGAACATATCCGATATCATTTGTGAAGCGGTTATTCCATTATGGTCAACCAACTCGTGATGGCGTCCGGAAAATTTACGAAGGGATGACTTTAACTTCACCATTTGGAACTCTTGGTTTAATAGCTTCCTTGTGGGCAGCAACCCTCTGTCAAGAAAATCATGATAGGAAATGCAAGCACGGGAATATCGTATCAATTGGGAGATATATACCCCGTATGCAGGTGCTGCTGGAATGTTGCTACTTAGAAATGGAAAGTTCACAATTGGAAAGCTGAAATCATCTCTTTTGTCGTAAAGTTTTGTTTTCAACCGACCCTCATTGTTAATTTCTAGACGTAAGTCAAGATATGAGGCCGACTTAACTGTATCTGTAGTATCCTTTATCTCTAGTTCGATGGGATAGATGCTTTCCATATAGTCATCAAATTTTGAATTATTTAGTGAAAGAACATCATCTATATAGCGGAAAGTAGAGTTAAAGGATATTGCTAACTTCTTTTCTTTCTTCCGAAGAAGTTCCTGCATAAAGTCATCCTCATAATATTAAAGAAACAAGTCGGCAAGTAGACGGGCACAGTTTGTTCCCATTAGAATGCCTACAGTCTGTTGAAAAACACGTCCTCCGAACGTAACAAATATGTTGTCAATCAAGAAATAAAAACCATCTTGATAATATCAGTTTCAGAGAATTTTTTGTTTGAATCAGAGTGATCCATTACAAAGTAGGATTTATCCCTCCCTAAGACAAGATACTTGTATCTACGTTGGCCATTCTTTTTTATGAAGCAAAGCAATACCAACTATTTCAATTTGTCTTTTAGTTTGGAATGTGGAATACTTGTGTAAAGAGTAGAAAAGTCTATACAGTTAAGTCGGCCTCATATCTTGACTTACACCTAGAAATTGACAAGGAGGGTCGGTTAAAAACAAACCTTTACGACAAAAGAGATGATTTAAGCTTCCCAATTGTAAACCTTCCATTTTAAGTAGCTACATAATCATGATTTCCTTGATGGAGATTTGCTGCACACAAGAAGGCTATAAAAACCAAGAGTTCCAAATGGTGAAGTTGAAATCATCCTTTCGCAAATTGTACAGACGCCATGACAAGTTGGATGACCGTTATGGAATGACCATTTCACAGATGATATCGAAAATGTTCCTTCCCTTTTCATGAATGGGACCTAACGAATTAGACTTTTTACCTGGTTTGTAATAACATGAGCAACACGACGGGTGACACATGTGGAGCAGGATCTTCTTACCCTTCCGGTGCACCTGAGATCACCCCGAGTTTTGATGGGGTTCGTGTTGCTTAGTCTTAAGTTATCTTTGTTGTATCACGTTTTCTTTTTTTTGCCTGTGTGTCTTTTTCATTTTTAGCCATGGCGTTGTCAGTTTTTTTTTATCTATGAGTTTGACTGTCTCTCTGGTATCTTTCGCCCTTCTTCTATGCCTAGGATAAGAAAATCCTTAGCATTTTGAATAATTCATACTTTTGCTGACAGTCGCATATGCTAAAATGGTACTCACCAGCAAAATTGGATTTGCACAACACCAGAAGTGCGACTTTATGGGACAGAAACCGAACAGAAATCGATGAATAAGTACTCTACGTAGTTCAACTACTGATTCAATAGCCTGTCAATTCTGATGTTGTAATTTTATTCCTCGCATGGTACTTTCGAATCAAACCTTAATTGACTTGGACTATAAATTTCCTGCCGAATGTCTGTGTATTTTTACAGGCACTCAAAATTGGTCTTTCAATAAAAAAACCACGAAAGAGCAAATATTGATGAAAATAATGTAAAACACCAGCAGAACAACCAATTAATCAATCAATCTTTGACATCGATTTTGATTGCCTCTTGATATCTTCTCTCTGGTTTTGTTGTTTTATTATCAAAATATTTGATTTCTTGATTGACAACATATTTGTTATGTTTGGATGACATGTTTTTCAACAAAATATCGGTATTCCTACGGGTACCAACTGTGTCCCTCTTATTCTGACTCATACTTTGATTTAAACCTAGTAACTGACAATGAGGGTCGGTTAAAAACAAAACTTTACGACAATTGTGAACTTTTCATTTCCATGTAGCAGCAGTCAAGTAGCACCTGCATGCGGAGTATATATGTCCCAATTGATACGTGTATAAGTTGAAATCATTGCTTCGTAAATTTGACGGACGCCATAAGGATTTGGTTGGCCGTTATAGAATATCCGCTTCACAGGTGATAGCAGATATGTTTCTTAAGTCGTAATTACAACCTGTCTCCTTTTCACGAATGTGACCTATCGACTTATTTCCGGATTTGTACAAAGATGAGCAACACGACGGGTTCCACATTTGGAGCATAAACTGCTTACACCAGGAGCACATAAGACCATCTCCAGTTCTTGGTAGGGTTCGTGTTGCTTAGTCTTTATTCGTCTATGTTGTGTTTTATGTTATATTGTTTGTCTGTCTTTTTCCTTTTTTAGCCATGGCGTTGTCATTTTGTTTTCGATTTATGAGTTTATTTGTCCCTCTGACAAATTTTTCCTCTTTTTTTTTATCGTCATCTTGATGATATTTATTTTTCATTAAACAAGAATTCTTTGAATATACTGCCGAAATTGTATCTACAGGAACCTAAATTTAGATATTTCAGTTTTACACCAGAAAATCAACAAAAAATTTACGACAAAAGAGATTTGTTTTTCTTTCTCTGGTCATATTAATTTCTCTTTTTTGTATTCGACCCAGGTAAACTTATCAACATTTTGAATAAATTTATTCTAAAAATTAACCAATTAAACACTGTAATTAGATTTAAATATTGTTTTATTGGTATAGATATTAATTTTCTATCAGTAAATTAAAATCATTACTAAATAGTTTTGTTACACAAAGATATACTTTAACGGTATAACAATCTGTTTATACCTTTATATTAGCCATGTTTTTTCTGACTTATAATGACGTTTTCACACTAAATTCATTGGATGTTGAATCTGTACTGATAGATGTTTTAGTCTTAGAAACAGGATGTTTTTTTTTATATAAGTTGTTATTGGCTTTAAACTAGCTGCCAGTAACTGCAAGTACTCTCAGATCTGTACTTTGTGTCATTTTTGGTGATCAGACTGAAGGAAGGATAAATGCCCTTCCATGTTCGGTTCGTATTCATGTTTGATGTTTTACTACCATGTATTGATCTGATGAGTGAATCCTTTTTTAAGTTATTTTTATAGTTTGTTCTTTTGTTGTGCTGTCATTAACAGTCAGAGAAAGCATGACATCGTACAGTTGCTCAAATAAAGGTATCAACAGGTTATAGATAAACTCATCATAGATACCAGGATCAAGATTTTACATTTACGCCAGACTCGCGTTTCGTCTAAAAAAGACTCACCAGTGACGCTCGAATCAAAAAAATGTTCAAAAGGCCAAATAGAGTACAAAGTTGAAGAGCATTGAGGACCAAATATTCATAAAAGTTTTGCCAAATACGGCTAAGGTATCTATTCCTGAGGTAGAAAAGCCTTAGTTTTATAGAACCGTGAATGTGCATATGTATATGTATAAAACAATTAATTAGTTTGATTTAATGTATTGATAACACAATCAATATTATATCAATAAAAAGAGAATAAAAGAGAAGTGTATTACTAAGATATCAAAGGGACATTCAAACTCAAAAGTATATTATAACTTGACAGATCCATGGCTTAAAAAAAAGAAAAGACAAACTGACAACCAACAGTATACACAACAGAGAAAAGCAAAGATTGGGAAAATGCCTTTGAATATTCAGATTATTGTATTTGGTAACTACGAAAATGTTAAATTGAATTCTGTTAAAATTAAGAATATTCTTCCTACAAAATACACATTATTTTTTTTAAAACAGTTGTTGGCATGACACGGGTTATGTTCTTCTCATATATGTTATGATGGTATGATACTAAACCCCTAACGGGAAGGATTGTGCCTGATGTTCATATGATGAAATCATAATCTTTCAGTCAGTTTAATTGAAGTCTGGAGCTGGCATGTCAGTCAACTGCTAGTAGTCTGTTGTTATTTATGTATTATTGTCATTTTGTTTATTTTCTTTGGTTACATCTTCTGACATCAGACTCGGATTTCTCTTGAACTGAATTTTAATGTGCGTATTGTTATGCGTTTACTTTACTACATTGGTTAGAGGTATAGGGGAGGGTTGAGATCTCACAAACATGTTTAACCCCGCCGCATTTTTGCGCCTGTCCCAAGTCAGGAGCCTCTGGCCTTTGTTAGTCTTGTATTATTTTAATTTTAGTTTCTTGTGTACAATTTGGAAATTAGTATGGCGTTCATTATCACTGGACTAGTATATATTTGTTTAGGGGCCAGCTGAAGGACGCCTCCGGGTGCGGGGATTTCACGCTACATTGAAGACCTGTTGGTGACCCTCTGCTGTTGTTTTTTATTTGGTCGGGTTGTTGTCTCTTTGACACATTCCCCATTTCCATTCTCAATTTTATTCCTACAAAATACTATTTTTACCGAAAAAGTTGCAAGAAGTATTGCCAAATCTAAATGCTTTAAAAATTATTTAAAGGAACACAATGTGTCACCCGTTGTGTTACGCTCATGGTATTATTAACCCAGTGATGCGTATTATTCGGTAGATCACATTCGGGGAAAAGGGGACGTGATTAAAGTTACGACATAAAAACGTAATAGTTGTCAGCTGAGAAACGATAATTCCATAACGGTCAACCAACTAGTAAAGGCGTCCGTTAAATCAACTTTTGCCAATACATCATTAAAACATATTTCAAGATTTACAGTATTGAATAAGTAACAATTTAGTGTAAGTGTATTAAAAGGATATATGGCCTGAGTAAAATTAAGATTTCGGTAAAACATTCTCTGTAACATAAGTTTGTGCTATTCTGCTTAAAATTAATTTTGAACCAAACAAGCTAACCAAATATTAGTTTATATGGGAGGTTAAAGTTATAAGTAACTTCTGGTAACGAAAAACCTTCATAATTTTCCAGTTAAACATAGATAACATTATCGAAATCTAAAAAAATCCTAAAAGTTCATTATAATATAAGAATTAGACTTGTTTTAATCGAAAAACATGTGTGTAATAGATTTTCTTTTCCTACTGCTGACATCCTTCTATTATCAATACTTCATCATTTTGAATTGGCTGTACATTAAAAATAAACTGATACCGCCATGGTTAAAAAAGAAAAAAAGACAAACAGACAAACAAAAGTATAAAAACATAAAAAAAGGAAATATTAAGCAACACGAACCTACGAAAAATTGGGGGGTAGCAGATCCGGCTTCACATGTGTGACATGTTGTGTTACGATCACGTTACTTTTTACCCTTTGATAAGTCTTACTCAGTAGGTCATATTCGGGGAAAAGAGACATAAGGAACATATCAGTTGTCAGCTGTGAAACGATTTTTCCATAACGGTCAATCGACTTGTGATGGCGTCCGTAAAATTAACTAAGGGACAATTTCAACTTCTGCATATAACATCATTAAATCAATATTTCAAGATCTAATCACAGTATTGAATAAGTAACATTTTATAATAAGTGCATCTAAAGGATGGGTTAGTTCACCCATATTGCATCTAAAATTCCGGTATCGGTAAATCATTCTTTGTAAAAATAAGTGTGTGCTATTCTGCTTATAATAAGTTTCCGACAAACAAACGATGACATAATATATAAAAGTACAATGCAGAGGCTTACTTATTAATGAGTTTGTGTTGTAAGAAATGTTAATTGCTCTATTCGTTTTATAATTAGTTTCCTAATGCAGCTTATAAACAACGTTTCATGCATATTATAGAAAATCATTTTGTTAAAAACACTGTTGAATTAGGCATTTTAAAATAGAATAATGGTTACAGAATAAATATGAAAGACAAAACAAACTGATATTTACTCTGCAGAAGTTAATTCTATTTGTTTAAAGGTAACAAACTAAGGTCGTCTCATCATCATTGTTGTCTTCCGACCAATATACGTATTCCCCCGGTAATTATCTAATTGATCAGGGTTTAACCTTGAATCGGAACCACCTTTGTACCACCATGGTCCTATGACTGTATTGGTTCCTCCATCGTTGTCGCGATCTACTGCTGAGAATTGTGCAAATAATTGTCGTTTTAAAGCGTCACCTTAAATTAAAAAATACCTTTATACTTGTTATTCTGTAACATGCCGAACAATATTTATTGGTTTGCTTCATGGTCAGTGTAAAATATTTCATCTACATTCAGAACGGTTAAATAAAAATAGAAGTTTTACAAGGTATGTAGACCGGGATGGAGGGAAATTCAATGGACAATAACCTATAGCGGGACAATAGACCAAGTGAACAACAATAAATATAAGTAAAAAAAAAAAATACCATGACAAAAAGACATACAACAGTCCACAAAACACTACGTAGATATCTAAAGATTAAAAAAAAACCTTACTTATATCAGGAATTAAATCAGGGGCGCAAGAGGGTAGATTAGTTCCACCAGTGGTTGTCTCGTCCTGGAACACAAGACAAGCACGATGATAAGTCGCATTCAGGGGTGTCACAATGGAGAGAAAGGAGGATAGGATTATGGCAACGACATGTGCAAGACATCATTGGGCATCTATGTCACATATTTTACATTACAGTCAACCCAATGAAGGGATGTCATCAACTTAGCGTCTTGTATCTAGAACTCTTTGTTCAAACGCTTCTCCGTACTCATCAACACTCTATAAAGAATATCATGAAACGCAAGCTCTTGATATTGTAGCAAATGTGAGATATGCATTCCATTCGAGGGCCTGCTGAAATATTTTTACACAAAGTTAACAATAACAAATCATCTATTTGCTTGTGTAGGTAATTCTCAAGCTACCACCGTTGTTAATTAATATACAAGCTAAAGAAAACAATAATACTAAGTAATTGATAGTATACATGCGTTCAAAATAGTCACCAAACTTCAAATTATTCATTGCAAGGACTTTATTTTTGTATCGGAACGTAAAGTTAAATGAGAATATCAGCTTCTTTTCATTTTTAGTAGCTTTTGAATAAAGTCTACATCATTTTAATAGCAGTCAGAGGATAGGAACAGTATATTCCAATAATAATAATAATGATAGTCTTCAAGATGTAACAAATGTATTGTTAATGAAAAACAAAGGTTGTCATCATTTCAGATTCAGAGAACCTTCGGCGAAGTTTATAATTAATATTTAATCCAATTATGAGAGTTGATATCAAACGGTAGCCCATTCTTACAAGATGTTAAATCTATTTCTCTTATGGTCAACACTATCATTGTCTTAAATTAAAAAAATCCGCGACTTGTTGATCTTCTTCATTTGCACATTTCAGTATGAAACATTCGGCAAAAAGAAGATAGTCAGGTGAAAAGTAAGAGTGTTTTGTATATTTTTGAAGAAATCACATATGTCCCTCGACATGGACGAAATGTACATTATCTTACCCTTCTTAAGTCATCATTGACCTAACGAATAATCAATTGGAATGCCTTAAAGTCTAGTGATGCTGGTTAAGCCAATCAAATTAACGCAGTTTTTCGTACCACACCCCATGCAGTGTGAACAAAGAAAATAATATGCATGCAAGAAATCGATCACATGCCTCAACCTTATGTGTTCAAGAACATGAAGAGGATTAAGTAAGTAAGTATATTCACCTACTTTATTTATTATAAAATAGATAATTTGGTAGGTTCTTGTTCAATTTGAGTGCACGGTAGTACATCATTATTATCTAACCTTTAAATAAAGGTAACAGTAGTATACCGCTGCTCGAAATTAATAAATCGATAGCGAAAAAACAATTGAGGGAAACGTATCAAATATAAGAGAACTACGACATAACAGAAACACAACACTAAAATGTAACACACACAGAAACTAACTATAATGTAACAATGGCCATTTTCCTGACTGGGTACAGGGCATTTTATGAAAAAATGGTGGGTTGAACCTAGTTTTGTTGCATGCCAAACCTCCCGCTTTCATGGCAATGTTAATTATAGCATTAAAATGACAAAATTACACGACAGGGCTAAAATAAAAAAAAAAAAAACGTGCATTACGTCCACACAAAACTATGCTCAGATGAAAACAGTTTGAAAGCCAAAACAAGTACAAAGTTGTAGATCGTCGAGGACCAGTTGATACCTCAACATTTTAGAAAATATAATTTCTAGAGGCAGAAAGGTAAATTATGTTTATTTCTTAAATCAGAAAAGAGACATTTTTGATTCAATTGATAACGGGGGAGGAACTTTTCTACAGGTAAAGTCAAACTTTCAAACCAAATCTTTATATCTAATTAAAATTAATTTGTGGTAACAAAATTCCTGCCTTTTAATGTTCCATACATACTTAATTATGTTTATTGAAATCTACAACCAAATACAGACACGGACACGGACAAAGCGAGCAACTTGTGAAATATATTATCACACCGTCATACGGGGCTTAAGGAATATGCTTCTTACGGTCACACCTTCATTCAATTTCAGCATATTGTTCATATATATATATATCTTTTATTGAAGAAGATGGTAGATTTACTTAAGATAACAAATACATTACTGGGAAAACAGATGTTAAAACTTGGGAATATGCATCTTAATTTTGAGCACAGCGGAGCGAGGCGAAAAAAGAGTTTTGTACTAAAAGGTTACCCCCTTTTCATTCATAAAATTTTTTAAGACCCCTTTCCTTATTGTCCTCCCACACCCTATGGGTAACATATAAGCAGTTCCCTATCATGTAATCATTTGCACTAACTTAATCAGCGTTATCGAAGATTTTTATTTCTATCAGAATAACACATCCCTCTTTAGCAAAAAAAAAAGATATTCACCCATTTGTACGTACTCTGAGGTTCACTGATCACGTTAAAGTTGCGATTTAATGTGTTTTGCCATAGAGTTGTGGTCGTTCAATTCATTTTTTAAGTTTGAAACTGATGCGCATACTCATTGTAATAAAACCTTAAAACAATTATGCCAAAGAAGGGTTTTGAACTCGATTTCGCTGTTAATTGAAAATAATTATGTGATGATTTTACGGGGCATATGCTGAATGGACACACATTCTTGTTTTCCGTTTCTGAGAAAATTCGTTTTTTATCGGTTTATTACTCCATATGATCAATTATAGGTTGTCTTCTTAAATTATGACGATTGAGTTCGCCGACCAGAACGTTTCGAAGTTTCTTCCATTTATATTGAATTGAAACCTCTTGATAGCTAAAATATAAACCATTTTCTCTACTGAGACTTCTGTTTTGTAAACTTACTGAAAAAAGTATTGTATTGATACCCTGTTTGTACGATAAATCTATATTTACAAGTATATGCCACAGCTTACTCTGTAAAAAGAGTAGCTAATAAAAGTCTGGTAATGGGTCTAATACCGACGATATGAAATCTTCATACAGTGAAAAATACTACTAGTATACAAATGTAAATCTGTATGTAAAGATCATTGTTATAACAGTTCTAAACACTTACTATTTAAAATGAAAGAGATCTTGCTTTACTGAATCAAATTAAAAGGGCATTATTCTATAAAATAAAATAAGTCTAACCCATAATAATGATTGATGAATTAAAACATCGATAAATGGATGGATTTGTGTCTAATATGAACAAGACGAACACAATAAGCTGCATCTTAAACTTGCAAGTATAAATGTAACATCCCAAAGAGAAAATTCAAGCACACGAACACCAACAACAAAAATATTAAATCCAAATCAACACTGCATTTTAAGATAAACACTTACCAAGCCAGTGTTCTCCAGCTACCTTTTTCATATTGGTTCCAAGTTCTCCCAAGTTTGACCTTGCGTTCTGAGCGTCTTTGAATTACTTTTTAAAAGTACAATGTAAATAAAAATAGAAAAAAACAAAAATGCTGAACTCCGAGGTATATTGTAAACGTAAGCCCTTAAGCAAATGACAAAATCAAAAGGTAAATAAACTCATCATAAAACAAATCAAAATTAAACTGTCATATTCTTGACTTCATTTTCTTATTTAAAAAGGTGGTTTAAACCTTGTTTTATAGCTACTAAACCGCTCACTTAAATGTTTTTTTTTTGTTTAAATGTCAAATGATGAAAAACCAATATTACTCTGCCTTATGATGTAATTAGGTTTTTTTGTTTTTTTTTACATTTGCATGCTTTCCATAGCGCCAGTTTAGTTATATTTTATTTTTAAGTTTAGATCGATATACATATATACAAAATCTTTAGTAGAAAACTTTAAATCAGTTAATGAATATAATAAAATAAGAACTGCAAATTGATTTGCATTGATGCGCGTTTCCACACTTTTTGTCCCTTCGATTATTTCCGAGAACAAAATATTTGAAAACCAAAAATCTAATACCTTCTTAATGTGTTTTTTGTTTTTTTTTATCAATATATTGCTGTCTCACTGACGTATACCTTAAATTTCTTTTCATTGACAATATCGGACTGTAAAAAATGATATTCCTTTTAAGAGGGTCCTTAACATCTATAGGAGCTTACTCTTTAAAAATAGCTGAATGTTTTAGTCCTTTACAATAGAGAAATCAAGCGTCTCTAAAATAATAATAGTGGTTTTCAATCTGCTATATAGCATATGAAATTATTCCGATAGATTGTGTAATCCAAATTTCTTGAAATGTTTAAATTTTTGGACAACAGGTCAAAATATATTTTGTGATTTTGTTTTCTCGAAAATTACACGCCAAAGATATTTAAGTCATATTATTGGGTACCCCCCCCCTTAAACCAGTAAACTTTCAACCCATCCACCTCCATATCACAATAGACCTGTTTACCATCAACAGTATCTATAGATATTGTATAAACGCCACTCTTCGAATTACTTTCTTTTATGTTAGTACAGTCTCTTGGTAAATTGATAGGTCTGTTTTTCTCTGTTGGAAAAATACAGTTCCTTAATTTTGCGACAAATATACATACAAATATTGATTTTTTTAAAATAATGTAACGGTACCTTAAATTGAAAATGCGACATTTACTTGTAAAAAGTATAAAATAACAAAAATACCGAACTCCAAGTAAAACTCAAAACAGAAAGTCCTTCGTCAAATGGCAAAATAAAGTTCAAACACGTCAAACGTAACAGCAAATATAACTCCCAAAATTTAACATAAGGACAAATTCTATTGCAATATTAAAAATAACTTTACTTACCAATATAAAAAAATAATTTATCAACTTTAAGGTATTTTAAAAAAGGTCCATAAAAACTTAAAATTTTCTTCTTATTTTTACCTTGGTTTAAAAAACCTTTAAATTGTCTGAATAGTTTCTCATTTTTTTTTCATTATGAAATTCATGAAAGTAGTATGTTCGGTAAGGTCCTAAAATGGCCCCCTTTTTAGCGTAAATTTCAAATTCCGATTTATTGACCAATATCACAAGAATTTATAGCTAATACAGTGACTAGATAGGAAATAACCCATTTTGTTGAAAATTTTACGTTTCTGCGTTTCATTATGACGTCACAAGTTGTACTCATATCGATTTTTCACGAAAAAATCAATGAAAATGGGTAAATTTCCAAAGATTATTGGACAGGAAACATGGAGCGCATACGTCGACAACAAAGATCTTTTAAAATAATGTTTGTGAAGACATTTCACATGTCTTATTTCAATATTAAGTTTGTCGACGTCTGCGCTTTATGTTTCCTGGTCCTTAATTTGGTTGAAATCCAGCTGATTTTGTCAAATTTCACCAAAATCCCTCATCTTGACCTTATTGGGATGTAAAAATCAACGTGTTAGAATTAAACTTTGACAAAAACAGTTCTGTCTTACTTTCTCACATGTCTCTAAGGCAACTTAAAACATTTATTGTCTTGTAACTATGAACTTTATAATTGGGGCCAAATATGACCCTTACCGAACTCACTCCTTTTCAATAGATACAATTGATTTCACGATATCTTCGGAGATGTTTCAACTTATTGTGTATATTCTGACAAATTAGCGAAAAAAAAACTTTACCTGAAATTCTTTGAGTATAGTCTTTCTTCCATTCTTCTAAATTATCTATCAAATCTGTAACGTTTTCCGTCAAATCAATGAATAGACTTTCTAAGCGAGATTTAAATCCGCCAACCAAATGAGCGAAAGTCTCCTCATACACAGCCTTTGATTCCTGTAACCTTTCCTTATAGGTGTTCAACATGGAAGTTTTAAGTTCATCTTGGCTATATTCAACAATGTCCTTAACTTTACCATTAAATGTCTTAGTAATAGCTGTATCTATATAATGCTTAAGTTGTTTGTTTAAAGAGGAAACATCGAGATCCGCCACCAGCGGTGCTTTCAGGCAATTTGTTACTAAAGGCACCTCCACCACAGCGTCATCTGATTTATTTAATGGCATTGTCAGAACAAAATGAAGTGTCGTTAAATGCAAAAAGAAGGTCAGCAATAACGCGACAGTCTTTGACCTCATTTTCTGTTCGTATAAGAACATACTTCTAAAGTAACTATGTGATCAGTTGTTATTTTCTCCTTTTTCTGAATAACCAGTTTCGGCTGAGGATTTAAGGTGACGCCTTCATTTGGCTGATATCCACTTGAATGCCAATTAAATGATATGATTCCTAACCTTTCCATGTTCATGTTGATAACATATCATATCCAATTTAAACCTCCTCGGAGATTTATCTAACATGAATTAAACACATCTTTTTTGTTATTTGATAAGACAATAATAAGTGCAAAGCAATGTTTAAATAGGCTAATCAAATAATTATGTAAATGGTTATTCATGAAAAATTTGTAAAAATAATGAAAGCAACACTTTTTAAAATTTATGCAGTTGAACCATTTTTCTTAATTAACCTTCAACAGGAACGCTCAAAGTCGAATATTTGAATGCCTTCGATGTATAAGAAACACAGCAGTTGAATAGCTTAATGACCGAAAAGAACTTTAAAATAATAGCCAAATCCTGTTATTGGTTGTTACATGAATTTCACTGCACAAATGAGATATTGATATTCAATGTTTAGCTTTAAAAAACCCAATTACAACCATCTGCTCTTTCTGACAACTTAATAACAACATAATTGTCAACATTCACTACTATATCAAATCTTACATTTTAATGGAGCTGAGCCATTTTTTTTTATCCTTTATGTCACTTTGGTTTTTTGTGTTCTCCCACATTTTATATGTGACGTAACTGATGAAGGTTAGTCGAGGTACACATTGTATGCACCTAGAATGGTTCACACTCCGCTTGTGTATGGATTAAAGATTTCTCAAATATCAGTCATAATTACATTTCTTTGTTTGTTAGATAATTGTCGTACACCACTGGTGGTTTATTATGAGCATCAGAGAATAAAGCTACGGTGGAAACAAACCAATCTCATTGAACAATGTAGCCTTTATAAACATAATTTGTCAAGTACATTCTAAGTATATGAAAATGATGATGATCATAATAGTTCTAATATGGAAACCACAAAATTATTTTTACCATCAAGTACCATTGCTCTACAACGATAGAAAACCAAATGATTAAAATAGAATTCTACCTTTCGTAAGTGGTTCAAACCCTTCCACTCAAATATTGATCAATTTCAACAAGGATTTTTCATTTGTTATCCAGAAATCCAGAAACCATATTTAGATTTTTTTCAACAAATAAGATCTATAACTCTTTAAGAGTAATAGTAAAATTCACGAACATTTACAAAACTCTTTTGTGCTGCTAAACATATCCCATTTTCATAAAAATCTTCTTGATCCAAAGATGTATATCAGATAAGTCAGCACTCATTTGAACAAAGATTTCTAGACAATGCCAGCTATATTTCTCTGTTCTTGCAATTATTTGGCCTGTCCCGCGTCGAAAGCTTGTGATTCAGTGGTGAAATTTTTACATTTTTCATTTTAGTGCCTTATATAGCTGATTATGCGGTATGGGCTTTGCACATTGTTGAAGGTCGAACGATGACCTACAGTTGTAACATTTTATATTATTTGGTCTTTGGTAGAGAGTTGTTTCATTGGCAAGCATACCGTATCTACTTATATTACAAATTATTTAGTTTCTATAAATTGAACAAATAAAAACAGTATATAGAGCAGAATGTCTTGTTTCAATTTACTATTGATAACACAAATTGTAGAATACAATTTAAACAAATGTTTGTCCCAGATAAAGAAAATCAATCAAACTTTTCCAGTCAATAGAAGTTGATGGACTTCTGCAAATTATTTGTTAGATTATAGTCCTAGCTAACATGGAACTCCCACATAAGTAGAATTTCAAACGAAGTTCATGCAGCACAATTATTGATCAAGAGAAAAGTAAAAACAAACCAACAGTAAACAAAATAAACGTATGTCAGGTATTGTACTGTTGTCTGGGACCCTTAAAAAACACAAATAAACAGAGAACATCTGTAAATAAAGGCAACAGTAGTATACCGCTTTTCGAAAGTCATAACTCGATTGAAAGAAAACAAATCCGGGTACAAACTAAACCGAGGGAAACACATCAACTATAAGAGGAAAGCAAAAAAATAAGAAAACATTAACACTACCAAGACCTTGTTGATAAATATTTCGTATCAACTTCACAAAAAATACACGATGGTCTTGATGTATAGATTCTGCGTACTGATGTTGTTTATCATCTTAACAACGTGTTTTATAGTTCTTTCATTTGTCTTTGTTTTGTTCTATTATTAATATTACTTTTACTGTTGAATGGTTTTATGTGATATCCGTTTGACGTGGCTCGGTACTTATACATCTCGTCAATGTGTTTGTATTGTCTTTCATTTTTTGGTGGCGTGTTTCGTATATGCGACTTTTTGTATTTCTTTGGTTCTTATAATGTGAATCTGTACTTTAGTATGATATTGTTCTATTTTATGTCATTATGATATATTTCTATTATGAATTACAAAATATGTTGAACCATAAACGTCAAAATCATTCAATCGAGTAGTGGAATCAACTATTTGTGGATTCTTATAAATTCTATATATTACTTTTGGACTGTTTTCAATCTCGGTCTATTTTTGATATGTATTCTTACATACTGTTGATTTTTTACCCCTATTTGCTAACATTGCCTATGTAAATTTTAAAATTGTTTGTATGCACATTGAACAACAAATCTATGTGACGTATACAATTTTCTGACGTCAGACACACAAATCAATGAATGTGTTTGTAGATAGATGTTTTTGTGTTCTGTTAAATTGTTCCTTTTAAAATTGTTATACGATGATGACTGATGTACCCATATTTTGACTGTTTTATTTATTGTGTCTGTTTAGTTAACGCATTAATGTAAATATAACGGAATTTGATGAGACTGTCATCAAAGTGAGAGAGTTAGCGCTTTAAAACCAGGTTTAATCCACAATTTTCTACATTTGAAAATGCCTGTACCAAGTCAGGAATATGACAGTTCTTGTCCATTCGTTTCTGATGCGTTTTGTTATTTGATTTTGCCATGTGATTATGGACTTTCCGAATTGATTTTCCTCAAAGTTCAGTATTTTTGTGATTTTACTTTTTAATGCAACAAAAAAAAAACAAATGACAATGTAACACACACAGACACGAACTTTTAGATAACAAATGGCATTTACTTGACTTGGTGCAGGACATTTTTAAGAAACAATTGTGGGTTGATCCTGGTTTTGTGGCTAGCCAATCCTCGCACTTTTATGGCAATGTTCAATATATTTCACTAAAAGGACAACATTACATGACAGGACTAT
Source organism: Mytilus edulis (assembly GCF_963676685.1). NCBI lineage: Eukaryota > Metazoa > Mollusca > Bivalvia > Mytilida > Mytilidae > Mytilus > Mytilus edulis. Next base: position 10,443,971 of record NC_092348.1, read on the forward strand.
AGAAATACACAAATAAACATTACAATAATACATTTCATTAGTGACGATCAAATAAAAAAAAAAGTCAGAAAGCCAAACAAGTATAAAGTTATGCAAGTGCATGTCTCAACACTTAGTCTGTCCAACTCTACTATACAAAAGAATAATTCTTACAAAGGTTAATTGTAGGTATGTCTAGTTCTCCTAGAATGTGCCTTTTCACGAGTATAATTTTCATCATAATGAATTAAGAAGTATCTTTTATATGAATGGATACTATAATTTGGTTTTTGCATTTCGCAAAATGATTTAAGAAAATAAGAAAAAATGATACACCGATATTATAACAACAAAAGAATACCATAGGTAAGATAACAATCTTTAAGTAGAAAAAATCGTTTCTGTCTAAGTAAGTTCAAATAGGAACATTACTTTTCCCGATTATCTTTGTTGTTCTGCTTTTTATTTCGAATTTTTCTAAACTAAACTAGCATTTTCTTGAACTATAAAAAAATTTAATTTACACAGATAAACAGAAACGAAAAGATATCTCAATTATCTAAAACCATGTTTATAAAAAAAAACAAGTTTACACAAGTATACACGTTGTGTATTGACAATATTGAACATGCTACTGGTTTGCACTTGATTTGTGTAGTTAACATTTTGGCACCGTAAGCGTAAGGTAAGCTGTGAGTAAACGGGATAACAGAAGTGTAAGATCTATGGTAGTGATATGATTTTATAAGTCAAGTAGTTTATTTATGAAACTCTTCTTATGATCATAGATGTCTTTCGGCCGATATATTTTCCCCAGAAGTTTTCCCTTTGATCATCAAGAAGCCAGGTACTACTACCACTTTTATACCACCAAGGTCCATATTCATCGGCTAAATTGCTGCTTTCACCGTCATTGTCCCGATCACGTGTTGAGAACTTTCCAGATGATCTGTTCTCTAAATAGTTCTCTAGAAAATTTAAAAACCATGATCAATAGTGAGTATAACTTTACTTGCTGAGAAACTATGATTAAAAAAGGTCAACAATGCCCAAGAAAATGCTTTCCAATCTTTTCCAATACATTTTATTTGTTGTCTTTGGGCAAATTTGCTGCCTCTAAAGTGTTTTTAGTTTCTGGTAGTTTTGTTTGTCATCTGTGACAACTATCTTTTAGATCAAATGGATTATGATGACATCCATAAAACATTGAAAAGGGGGGGGGGGGACATTTAGCTTCATAAATCAAAACAAAATATATGTCTTTTTATAAAGTTATTCTACTCTACATTTTGTTGATATTTTGGCATTGCTCAAAGTCATGATGATTGTGGAATACCATATCATTACATATACTTACTTAAATCTCCTGTCTTTTGAGTTGGATGGATAGTTGTCTCATTGGTAATCATGCAACATCTCTTTATTTTCATATCTATCATTTAGATTTCATAGTTCTATAGCCGTCTCACATAAGTAGCAACTTTATATCAAGTAATTCATGATATGAAACGAACGCGATTGGATCTCGTAGTAGTGGTGAAATATGCATGCGCTTATGTGTTTTTGCTACTATGAATTTCAAAAGTCAAATGTATTTACACATTTCAATACAAAACATTGAACGTAAATATCCCTAAACGTAAAAAGGTTATTTAGACGACTATGTTTTAGGATTTTTCCTATAATACTGTAGCCGGTATAGCAATGCAAATTAGAAATATTCTTTGTCATTCTGTGAATTGTTTGTCAGTGTAATTTATACAAATGTATCTTCATAATCCATAAGCATTTATTTTTCACCTACCATTATCCGCTGTTTTATGAACATTTGTCCACAATTCAAAAGTTTAAAAATATATCTCTTTGTTCCATAATAAAATTAAAGTATATAAAAGTATATTAGAAGCAAAAGATTGTAAATTAACTATATTCGAGATTAGTATTGACTGAATTAATGGCTTCAAGGCCGTTGTTAGTTAAAGAAAGCTTTACAAAGGATCGTTTCTTTGTTATATATTTTCCTATGCAAACCTGCCAGAAATGTTTGTGATCGACAATATCCGAGATGATAGCTGAAAGTAAGTTTTTGAAAAAGGGCATATGTATCAGGGGTATTTCATAATGGGCTGGCGGTTTTATATGTTTTCACACTAGCCTAAAACAAAATGTTTTCATCAGCAAAACCTCATTATAAAAAGCAGACAAAAGACGTTGGATATATTTGCATTAAATTCATCAACAACAAATGCTATATAGGTAAAAATATATGTACCGGCTGTCCCACTGTAATTATCGATTGTTATCTGGTACTGAGATGCAGAATCACCAAGTTTGAATGACTTGTATACAGCATAGATTTCCGAACCTCCTTTTGTCTCCATATTCACTCGCAGTTCAAATTTTCCCGAATTCGTAAGAAGATGGATATATTTATTGCCTATAAGGTAATAGAAATTTTAACATAATCAAAATCAGTATCTTAATGAGTATTCTACCCACCACCCGACTATCGATCACTACAAAATACATTCTCGAAATAACTGTTACAGTACATTTACACTACCGAAACAATAATATTTCAGAATACAGTGGCGTAGCTTGGTCATTTTAACGTGTACGCCCGAATCTCGGCGGGGATTCTTAGGACCTTACTTTCATATAGGAGTAAAAAGAGCTGTTGGGCCAAGCATTCTATCAACATCAAAATCGTTAATGAACTTGAAATAATCAATTTTCAGAAATGTTCAGATGCAATATTAAAATTTGCATTTTTAGGGTTCTGTAGAACCCTGGTTCTCGCCTGGGATTTCCTGTAGCAAAAAGTGATTCCATTTATCAGTCCCTGACAACAGTTAAAATGATCAATCATTATTTAAATATGTTTTTTTTTAATCTGGAATACTGACTTCTGCACAGGTATCAAAGTGAAAGAAGCTACCATTTGAATTATAGGCAGGACAGGAGTTTTGAGTAAACAGTTTTGAGATGATCAACTTCATCTTGGCGAAAAATAAGAAGGCAGGATGTCAATTTATGTTTCATCATTAAGCTCTGGATAATCTTTTGATATAAACAGTTTCTGTGCAACTTCCTTAAAATTTCACAAAGATTTGGCAAAGTTATTGATATTTAAAAAAACGAAAACCACATACTCAACCTAAACTGACGCCGCCGACGAAATTTGGGGTCGCTAATATCCCTTTTCGCGACATAAATCATTGACTGGACAAAAATGCAAACCACATAAATGATCGAATCTCATCAGGGTTGCGTTCAATGTTGTAGCAGCTACATAGGGCTACGTAGATTTTTGACTACTGAACGTGTAGCTAGCCTAGCTGCTATCTAGATTAAAAATCTACGTAACCCTATGCAGATTTATGTAGCAGCTACGATATTGAACGCAACCTAGATACATTTTTGTAAATGCATTTTTTTTAGCAAAAGAAAAGTACACAGAACTTACAGTAGATTCAGACTTTTAGTATTACAGAAAATGAACGAATATATTTGATACAATATGATTTGGATAAAAAAGTATATTTCGTCCCTTTTATTCGCATACTTTTGTTTGCTTTTTTTCCATCTAAATTTAAGTGTACGCCCGGGCGTTTTGACGTAAACCATGTAAACGTAGCTACGCGCCTGGAATAATTATAACACAATTATGTTCCATCCTGTTTAGACGAGTTGTATATAAACAAGTCTAAATTGAATGCTACGTTCAAACCTATGATTGCGTTGGATTATACGTGTGCATGTAAAACAAATTTCGTTGTAGAAGGGTCTAAATACAGCACAAACAACATTTTCCAAAAGACAAAAAAAGTGAAAAAGTATATTTTAACAAAACGCATTTGACTAACAGGTCGAACAACTGATGTTCTTAGACCCTACTGACTGCCATTGGCGATTGTCAAATAAATGTAAAAAATTGGATCTTAATTTTAATTTTATATTTATCAGAAAACAATAAACTTGCGGGAAAGATGTTATACCACTAACATGAGGTGTCAAAAAATTTTGTACACCAGATCCGAATTTCGACAATAAATGTTAGGGATCGAAACGGTATTTGCAAGGCCATATAATTCACCTCAATTTAGGAGAGACTGTTGAATTTAAAGAGTCAAAATAGGATGAACGGATTAATTAATTAGGATATATATATATAACGTCATCTTAATTGGCTTATAGCAATCTTGTGATATTCTGAAATTAACTCTCATTTCATAACATTCATGATGGATAAAGTGCACAGGGAAATAAAAGAAAACTTGAAAGAAATTTTGTTTTCATTATCCTAGCCAAAATAAATGAATGAGTCTGATATTAATTTTATAGGGCTGTAAAAGCCTTGACCGTACGCACATTTTAAGTATGAAGCGCTTCGGCGGTTCATACAAAATGTACTTCGGTTTTACGCTTTTATATCCCAATAACTTATCAAAAAGAAGCATTCAATTCTTAAATAAATGCTAGTGTAGCAAATACAGCATAAATTAGTACAACAACCTCACATACTATACATGTATAATTATTAATTCGGGAAACAGACCTTGCCTTCTTCCTTTTTTTTTTAAATTTTAGACCTCTTCTTATCACAAAGACACTACAAAAGTTCAATTGCATATGGCATTTGCACCATATGTCGTACAATGTTCTTCTTTGACTCATATGAAATATATTGATCGCGTATTTTAGAAAAATTTAAATTGAAGATAAATCGTCATTTTTAGGTATCTTTCCAATAATCACTTGATAGAAAAATTTGAAGAAAAAAAAAGAAATGCATTGGTGAAGTGATGTATAGACATAATGTTGTTCTAATATGGTATAGTTGTGGTGGAAACTCATTGCCCCAAGTCTGTTAGAGAGATACAAGTTGTCATAATAGTATTAGAAAGAGGACATACGTGCTATATGCATTGAAATATTTATGTCAATAACGTTAAAAAATAACCGATTTCTGAAGCTTTTTTCTGTTAAAATCAAATCTTACAGATTTTTTTTCGTCCAAATCGTGTTAAGTCAAGCAGAAAACAAAATATGTCTTTACTACGGAAAATTCTTTGAATTACCATTGATAACTTAATGTGGCGCACCCTCGACCGATCCCAATGGAACAAAGAGGAAACTAGGGGGATGCAATTGCGTACACAAACTCTTTTTTATCAGCATAGTAAATATTTTTGTATTTAATTGGTTTTCTTTTTGAAAATAAAAGTTAAGTTAAGTTTAGTTACATTTAATATAGGAATTGATTTTTCCCCCGAGTAGTAAGAATTGAAAAGGCAATATTTGGGTTGGTTCAGCATACCCCTGCACTATTGGCACCCTAAGAGTAATGCACATTTTATTAGTTAAATCTTCTATTGAAGACGTGGGAGAGAAAAAATAGAAGATCGTCAGCCAGCTTGTTTTCTTTTAGTTATTATATGTTGAGCTGATATATTTGTTTCTAAATTCATGAGTTTAGGCAAATAAAGAATGAATAAACACCTTTGTTTGCCAGTTTTTCATTAACATAAACATGTTCTTTTATCTAAACAAAAGTATTTGTAACTTTATTATAAGCAAGCACTTACGAAAAATATTTGATTTCAACTTCGCATTACAATTTCAGGATAATTATGAAAGCGGGTTTTTGTCTCCGTTTCAATTCATTCTGTAAGAGACTACGAATTTTTAGATAAATGTATTTGGTGTTTAACGTCGAGTATCAAAGTTGAAAAAATAACAATTATATTAGTACGAGAATATGTTAATGTGATATAAATTTGAAACTAACTCCCTAAACGGCAAGACTGACACTCTGAGCTGGATCTTCAACTTGCTAGTATAAAGGTACTCGGCAAAGGTAACAGTCTGAAAAAAAGAAGACATGTCGTCCTTCCTGGACATTCTATTTGTTCTAGAGAATCGACCGTCCGCACTCAAAGCGAGCACGCGAACACTAATACAATGCCGAATCCAAATCACAGAATATTTTAAGATAAGGACTTACCCAACCAATGTTCTCCGGCGACATCTCCGAAACCATTTTCATATTCTTTCCAAGTTCTCTCGAATTTCACTTTCCAATTTGACCGTCTTTGTATTACCTTTGAAAACCAAAAGTACAATGTATCAATTGTTTTCTTTAAGTCTAAAATTTGAATAGTGCTTGAAACTATTTTTTACTACTCGGTCTTATGATTTTATCTGGGTATACATGGGTTTTTTATATGTGGATGCATTCCATGATTTGAAGTTTACTTAACTTCTTTCAAATTTAAACATACATACATACATATATAAATAACCTATCAATGTTTTATTAGAACCAGTCAATGCAAACAATATAATTAACGGTGTATTTTATTGATATTGATGTTTCGTTGAGTCGTTTTAATTGAATGTGCATTACCTACTGATTTTATAAAAAAAAGTAAAATAACAAAAACACTGAACTTAATGTAATTGTATAATTTATTATTATTACATTTGAAAATGCCTGTACCAAGTCAGGAATATGACAGTTGTTGTCCATTCGTTTGATGTGATTTATCCTTTGATTTTACCATTTGATTAGAGACTTTCCGTTTTGAATTTTTCTCGGAGTTCAGTATTTTTGTTAATGTCAAAGTTCTTAAGAACGTGTCACTGTTTATTCAGAATCTAGATAAAAGTAAAATCACAAAAATACTGAACTCAAAGGGAAATTCAAAACGGAAAGTCCCTTTAAACCAAATGGCAAAATCAAATGATTAAACACATCAAACGAATGGCCAACAACTGTCATATACAGGTACAGGCATTTACAAATGTAAGAACCTTTGCTGTAACGATTCAAATTTCTCCTTACTTTATGTGTCTATCAGCTGAGAAACAGACTTCTTAACCAGCGAAGTTTGATTTGTAAATATTTGTTTTTAAAATAGATCTTTGATTGTTTCTGTTTACTTTATTCCCAACCTTTTGATTTAAAATAAAGACGATTTTGAGCTTATAATAATGTATCTACACATGTCAATTGTTGAATAACAAACGCATTCTAAAAGTCTTTTCTATTTTATAATATGTGTACGTCGCATTTCCTTTAATTGGCAATATCTGACTGTATAGACGATCATAATTAAGGGTTAAACCTTAGATTACTTACTTTTTGAAAATAGCTGAACATTAGATTCCTTACTTCTAGTACAGAAAACAAGTTTCCCAATGATCAAATTGTGTGGTCTTCAACCTGCTATGTGTCTGATGAAATGATTTCTGTAAATTAAGTGGTTCAAATTTCTTGAAATATTTATATTGTTTTTAACATGTTAAAGCATTTTTTTTTTGTGAAAATCTTTTTGTGAGAACTACACGCCAAATCTATTTCAGTCATGGTATTGGGTGGATAGCCCTTTATACAAATAAACTTACGATCCATCCACCGCCATCCACATCCATGTCACAATAGACTTGTTTACCACCAACAGTATCTATAGATATTGTATAAACGCCACTCCTCGTATTACTTTCTTTTATGTCACTACAGTCTCTTGGGAAATTAATGGGTCTGTGTTTCTCTGTTGAAAAAAATACAGTTATCAAATTTAGTGACAAATATGCATGCAAATACTTTACCTTAAAGGTACCTTAATTTGAAAATGCGAGATTTACTTTAAAAAAGGAAAATAACAAAAATACCAAACTCTAAGGAAAATTAAAAACCGAAATTCCTTCATGAAATGGCTACATCAAACGCCCAAACACATCAAACGCCCAAACACATCAAACGTAAAAGTAAGAGTAAATCTTTAAGTTTATGTTATATTGATACAATAGATAAGCGTTGATTCTTAAAAAAGAAACCGTGATCGAGGCCGATGACTATTGTGTTAATGCTTTTTCAAAATTAAAGCCTGTTCTTAATAAGAAGGTAATGCAAATAAGATTTAAATAGGCATGCTTTCGTGTCCAACGATGCATTTATAAATCTAAGATCACAATAAAATGGATAAGATATACAACTATAAGACAATAAGTTTGCCTTTAAAGATCTTTCTATCATTAGGCATCTTAATATTATCTGTTTTTACATAATAAGACATATTCGAACTTATTTCTAAAATATTGAGAATTGAAATTGGGAATATGTCAAAGAGACAACAACCCAAGCGAAGGAGCATATATAAAATATATAGAATAAGTATGTTACCGAAATTTCTAGCAAGAAGGCTTATTCTAGGCACATCACTATTTTCTCGCATAGGAATTTGCGAATTAACATTTGTAAAATTATGCAGTAAAACATATTTATGAAACAAAAATGAACAAATAAAATGTAATCATTTTCGTTTCAAATATGTGTATATATATAGCCAATAATAACCCAAAAATAAATTGTGAAACTCGCTACTATAACAAAAATATCCACAATAACATACAAAACAAGACAAAAAATCAAGTAAAAAAAAAATAATAGGGACAACAAAGAGAATACATACAGGATTCGAAACTAAACCGACAAGATCAACTCATTGATTTGAATCATGCTAACCTCGCGGTTACCAACTTATATTATACGTTTGCTCATTATGTATATATAAAGTTACAAGCCCTGTGTGTCTGTTTTACCGAGGTATATCATATATTCATATATATATAAAATAGACGTTTAATTGTAACCCGTTTGTAGCCGAGAGGTTTTGTCGATATGTTGATGTCAGTCAAACACAAAACTAATATCAAGGACGAGGTCAATTCTCAGTAAAGGCATAGAGAAATGTCAAGAATTAAAGGTAAGTTTTTAAATTAATTTCATTAGCGAACATAAACCAGTAAATAAGCCAATTTTACGGTGGCAGAATGCGGCCATGTAGAGAAAAAATATGTTGTTCCCTCAAGATACTATGTCGTTCCTCAAGATGCTATGTCGTTCCCACAAGATAGTTATCACGTTCCCTCAAGATACTTTGTCGACATAACATAGCATCTTGAGGGAACGAGATAACTATTTTGTAGAAACGACTTACAATCTTGAGGGAACAAGATTACTATCTTGTGGAAACGACAAAAGGAACAACATATTATATTGAGGGAACGACATATTATCTTGAGGGATTGAGATAGCTATCTTGTGGGAACGACATAGTATCTTGAGACAACGAGATAACTATCTTGTCGAAACGACATAGTATCTTGAGGTAACAACTTATTTTTTCATTGCCGCATTCTGCCACCGAACAATTCAAACTAAATGAAATAAGACACACATAGAAAACAATTGAATATTATTTGGTGAGTCAATTGCATATTATTTGGTGAGTCAATTACTACGGTGGCAGAATGCGTCCATGAAAGTCGTTTAAAAAGTTAGCTAAGTTGTTACAATGAGCTAAATAAGATAAGTCATTATAAAAAGTAAGCTTATTCGTTATAACAAATTAGCTGAGTCGTATTTACGACTTAAAAATAAAATTTCACCATGACACTAACAGGCTTCCGTAAAAAGGTTTATTAAAACTAAATAAATCTTTTTCTAGTAATACATACCTTGGTTTAATTAATTTTCATTTCTTATATTTTCAATAGAAACAACTGCTCCTAAGATTAATTATAAATGCCCTTATGTTCAAACAATTTAGCGAATTAAAAAATCTGTACCTGTAATTGTTTGAGTAACGTTACTGCTCCTTTCTTCTAAATTATCTATCAAATCTGTAACGTTCTCCGCCAAATCACTGAATAGACTCTCGACGCGAGATTTAAATCCACCAACCAAGTGAGCTAAATCCTCCTCATACACAGCCTTTGACTCCTGTAAACTTTCCTTATAGGCGGTCACCATTGTAGTTTTTAGTTCATCTTGGCTGTATTCAACAATGTCCTTAACTTTACTAATAAATGTCTTAGAAATAGCTGTATCTATATAATGTTTAAGTTGTTTGTTTAAAGCAGAAACATCGAGATCAGCCACTAACGGTGCTTTCAGGTTATTTGTAACTAAAGGCATCTCCACCACAGCGTCATCAGAATTATTTAATGGTATTGTCCAAACAAAATTAAGTGTCGTTATATACAAAAAGAAAATCACCAATAACGAGACAGTCTTTTCCCTCATTTTCTGTTCGAATTAGAAAATACTTCTGTAGTAACGTAGCGATCAACTGTTATTGTTTCTCTGCTGTAACACTAGTCGCAGCTGAGGATTTTATGTGACGCACAACGTATTGGCTGATATCCACTAGAATTTCAATGTAAATGACATCATTCCTAACCTCTTCCACGCGCTTGTTGATTGCGTATCTTATCCAGGATAAACCTCTTTGAAGATTTACTACTCACTTATTCATTTTTATTATAAGATAAGACATCAAAAACTTCGAGGCAAAATAGTAAAGGGTATCTAGATAATTATGTAGATGTTTATTTATAAAACATTTGTATGAAAGAAGAAAGCAACACTTTATAAATTTTATGCAACCGATAGCTTTTTTGGATTAACCTTTATCAGGAAAACATAAAGCCGATTTGAAAGCTAAGGATGTATAGGAACTGAAACGTTGAGGAGTTTTATATTACAAAAGAACCCAAAATAATAGCCGAATCCATCTCTGGTCAACATTGCTTCAGGGAGTTGCACATTGAGTAATTGAGTAATTTAGATTAAAATCCGATTAACACAATCTATTTTTGCTGATTATTAACTTAAAACAAAATTGTATATGTTAACAGCTTCGTAAAACCTTTTTTTTTAATTATAATTGAGTAGAGCAAGTTCTTGTAGATCCGTTTATATAAAAAGAAGACGTGGAAGGGTTGACAATGGTTTTTACACTCACTAACTTTGAGTCGGTTTCCGCGCATACCTGGTGAAGATTACGTCAGAAACATATATGTATATGTTCCAGACCGTATGAGTATTTGGACCGTACGCGTACGGTCTGGACCGTATGCGTACTTTTTTAAAATACGCATACGGTCGGACCGTACGCGTACGGTCTGACTGATATTAAGAAGTTGGTCAAGCTTATTAGATACAAATATATATAACAGATCAACATGACTTATATCTCCAATTAATATAAAAAGTTCAACAGCATTTGACATAAAAACTTAATATTTTAACTATTTAAAAAGATCACGCTTATTTAAGGAGGTAGACCTCGGTTAAGGGAAATAACTCTTAAAATCATCAGTACGTTTGTGTCAACCATTTTCAAAAATATATTCTAAGATTCTAGGTTACATAGATTATTTTCAATCTGTTTCAGGTAAATGCTTAGAATACATTGATTATCTTGACTTTTACAAACGCTTAACTGATTTAAAGAACTGAACTAAGGTCTACCCCCTTAATCTGTTAATCTCCTGTATTTTGCAGGCCGGTAATTCATTAATTGCAGCTCAGTATGCTCATTGAAATTGAAGTTTTCGGAAGTAAACATAATGTGGGAGGACAATTGTTTTACAATATTTATGAACTTTACAAAAGAAATGCATACGCAAAGGAACATGCATTAACAAAACATGTAAATGTAAAAAATGCGACGTTCTTATTAGTAGCAAGTGTCACCTTCGGCCAGAGTAACAAAATAAAATTCAATTAAGCAAATATTTAATTTCAATTGTTCGCTTATTCACTTTAGCATCGGCCATCTATTTTGTAATAATAACAATTTGTATAACTAAAAATAAAGATTTTGATAAATGTTTGTTTAAATTTAACCCATATGATCCCAAAACGTATGATCAGCTGGACCGTACGCGTACGGTCCAAATACTCATATGGTCTGGAACATATATAAATAAATATTTATGTGACTGTATCCTTCATTAATTTGTAAGATCCATTATGATAGACAATTCAGCTGATCTGTAGTATTCCATCTGAATGTCTTATATATCATGTACTTTGTAATAACGTTAGATAAAACCTGACATGGAAAGTAACAACCGTTCACCGAAAACTTGATTTTTATCAAGACTTGGTGGTCTGTTAGTCTTGTGCGTTGTGCATAGAACAAAACTTTATCTCAGTAGCATAAGTTCGAATTTCAGACAGGGAAGAACAAAAAAATTGCTTCTGCATATTTACAGATATAACATTGATGGCCTGTTTTTTAGACGAATTATACATACTAGTATATAGTACGTGTGAACCAGTGACAACTCTACGACAGATGTTGTCCATCAGATCACCATTGATGGTGATACAAAGCTGAATATATATTCTGTATATATAATTCGTTTGAAGCAATTTGTTGTCAGCCTTATATATATATAATCCGTCTAAATAACAGCCCAACAATGTAAGATCTGTAAATTTGCGGAAGCAGCTTTTTGTTCTTCACTGGCCCGGATTTGAACTCGAGCTACTGAGATATCTTTGCACAATATCGCTTTACACTATGCACGGCGCTAATCTAGCGATAGAATTTTTATAATCAGATGAGCATTCCACAAAAAAATAGTTTTTTTTATTCTTAAATTATAAAAATGTGATTGTAATAAGTCATTTCCAATATGAATAGTTGCACAAACAGTTTAATATAGAGCACACTTAAGTAAATATTCCAAATGGTTTTACAAAACTCGCTTCGTGTTTATCTTTTGAAACAATACTCTTTATCCAATTCTTTATTCAGAGAAACGAAATCGTTAGTAAATGTCTGAAATTTTGACCCCATTTATTTCTAAAAGTAGCAACTGTAGATGAATGTTATATATTTGAATTAACTAGGTGAAATATAGCTTAAGCGACAACGAACACAAACTATGCCAGTTACTCATTCTAAGCTTTTCGTGTGGCAATAAGTGTATTAATAAATGTACTGCTTTGTTGTCATCTGCCACTCGCGCCTTTAGTGGAATAATAGTCATAATCTTCGTCCTTGCGCCGGCATGACCGACCACAACAAAATCCAGAGACTGCATGATGGATAACTTGATTATTTAGTAGGACTATTTCTCATTATAATCTTTTTAACATTTTGACTGGCATAATGGTACTCTGACCATTTTTACAAAAATACATTGTGGCACCTCTTCTGAGATCATTTTATAGAAAGTATTATTTGTTTTTGTAGATTTTTTCAAACATACACACTTGACAGTATAGACTGTATTTTTGTTTTGACCATTTAATACATTTATGGGACTTGTAGTATTTTTGAACAATGTTCGAGGTGTGTGCCCATGTGAACACAATCTTGTACAATTTTTCATAAGAAAGATTCAACATACGAAATTGTCGTTATCATGCCATTATTACGGTTTAAACATTTTTACCGGGGATATAGGACTTTGTTGTTACTCTCACACCTTAATGAACCATGTGGAAGCAAATTCATTGGTCAGTTGTTAGCAAACCAATCGGTAAATGTATATAAAACGTTTGAAAGACACGAACTGAGGAAGCCTTAAACATAATAATGACAATTCAAAGTTAATTTTTACGACCATTTCAAATGCATTACTCAGCATGTAATTACAATGGTTTTTTTTTTCTAATCATGGGTTCGGGTTTCGGTATATTTCGAGAATCACTATAGCATTAGCATGATAAAGGTCGGAATGAGAATCGTATGTGTAATATTTAATGTTATAAGTCGTCATAGACACACCCGTTGCAGCTCAGTCACTATTACGTATTCGTTTATTTAATTTCATTGGCATAGTATATATATTCATGACATATAATATACGAACAACTGAACTTATTAAACCTAACATGTTACAATTTAAAATCGAATGAAATAAAAGAGATGTATCAGCTAAACTTCTTATTCCTATCATGTTAAAGGGGCTTCGGATATTGAAGGGGCACTAGCTTTGGCTGCATGTCAAATTCATGTTCCCCGATTTTACTCAAATTCTCATATTGGATTCATAACATACTAAAACGTATATCCAAATAAAGGCAACAGTAGTATACCGCTGTTCAAAACTCATAAATCCATGGACAAAAAACAAAATCGGGGTAAAAAACTAAAACCGAGAGAAACGCATTAAATATAAGAGAGCAACGACACAACACTAAAATGTAACACACACAGAAACGGACCAAGCATCAGACAAAATCCCACGAGAATAACAAATATAACATCAAAACCAAATACATGAATTTGGGATAGACAAATACCGTGACACGTCTTATCGCAATGTGAATTTCGCTCAAATATAAGAGAAAACAAACAACGCAACGTTAAAATGTAACACACACAGAAACGAAAAATAATATAACAATGACCATATTCCTGACTTGGTACAGGACATTTTTAAAGGAAAAAATGGTGGGTTGAACCTGGTTTTGTGGCATGCAAAACCGCGCACTTTAATGGCAATGTTGAATATAACATTGAAATGACAACATAATATAACAGGACTACAATACAAATAAATAGGAGAACGTATTAGACAAAGAAACACATGATTAATAGATAATAAAAAGCATCAGGTTTAAAATTCAAAACGTCAAAAACGCGCCTCATCCACACAAGACTCCAATAAAGGCAACAGTAGTATACCGCTGTTCAAAACTCATAAATCCAGGGACAAAAAACAAAATCGGGGTAACAAACTAAAACCGAGGGAAACGCATTAAATATAAGAGGAAAACAACGATATAACACCGAAACGTAACACACACAGAAACGGACCAAGCATCAGACAAAACACCACGAGAATAACAAATATAACATGAAAACCAAATACATAAATTTGGGATAGACAAGTACCGTGCCACGTCTGATCTCAATATCTCAAAAATAAGAGAAAACACAAACGACTCAACGTTAAAATGCAACACACACAGAAACGAACAATAATATAACAATGGCCATCTTCCTGACTTGGTACAGGACACTTTTAAAGGGGAATAAAAGTGGTGGGTTGAACCTGATTTTGTGGCATGCCAAACCTCGCACTTTAATGGCAAAGTTAAATATAACATTGAAATGACAACCTAATATTACAGGACAACAGTGACGCCCAGATATAAATGATGAAAAGATTTACAAGGCATCTGTATGATCGTTTTGTTTCGTCCATCTTATTGACAACTCGAGTTGACCTCCGAAGACTTCTGATGGTTATATATTAGCAAAACAAAGATATAAATAGATAGCGAACTCGTTGTCTGTTTTTCTAGGTCTGTTTAATTTCATAGGATAGTTAAAAAATATAGGTTAATAATCATTTTAACCTTTTTTGAGGATCGAATCAATCAACTATAAAATGATTCACCTTTGTTTCACTTTCAATGTTTACATTCTTTTCTTTTTAATAACTGAACACACCATCTAATTGACTAGTCGAGTTGACACCTAAAGACTCTCGACTGTCATATAAGCAATATAAAGATACATATTGATATGAATAGATAGCAAACTG
This sequence comes from Mytilus edulis, assembly GCF_963676685.1. Taxonomy (NCBI): domain Eukaryota; kingdom Metazoa; phylum Mollusca; class Bivalvia; order Mytilida; family Mytilidae; genus Mytilus; species Mytilus edulis. The sequence goes on from NC_092348.1 coordinate 10,459,316, forward strand.
GTGGAAGTGGGTTTTCTAGGTCTGTTAAATTTCATATAATGGCTTAAAACTAAGTCATGCGTAATTAATCTCTAGCTTATGCGTAATTAGAGGTCACATGAATATGGATATAATGAGGTCGAATCATTCACAGGTAAATAATTAATCATCGATGTTTCTTAGTTTATTTGTTAAAATTGAAGCATAATGGCTGCTAAAAGCAAATTATTATTTCACAATTTCACTTTCATAAATTATTGAATAACAACAATTCACTTTACTACATTGGTTAGAGGTATAGGGGGAGGGTTGAGATCTCACAAACATGTTTAACCCCGCCGCATTTTTGCGCCTGTCCCAAGTCAGGAGCCTCTGACCTTTGTTAGTCTTGTATTATTTTAATTTTAGTTTCTTGTGTACAATTTGGAAATTAGTATGGCGTTCATTATCACTGGACTAGTATATATTTGTTTAGGGGCCAGCTGAAGGACGCCTCCGGGTGCGGGAATTTCTCGCTACATTGAAGACCTGTTGGTGACCCTCTGCTGTTGTTTTTTATTTGGTCGGGTTGTTGTCTCTTTGACACATTCCCCATTTCCATTCTCAATTTTATACTTTTTTTATATATATTTCGTAGGTGTTGCCCTTTAACATTCATAGCAACAAACCACTAGATAAATCACTGGCTGCTAAAAGCAAATTATTATTTCACAATTTCACTTTCATAAATTATTGAATAACAACAATTCATACTTTTTTATATATATTTCGTAGGTGTTGCCCTTTAAAATTAAAAGCAACAAACCGCTAGATAAATCACTGGCTGCTAAAAGCAAATTATTATTTCTCTATTTCACTTTCAATTATGATTGAAAAAAAACATATATTTTTTTATATACATTTCAGTTTAAGTTTGTTACCCCGATTTTGTTTTTTGTCCATGGATTTATTAGTTTTGAACAGCGGTAAACTACTGTTGCCTTTATTCGTAGCTAGTGTCCCTTTAAAATTGAAAGCAACAAACAACCAACAACTAGATTTATTAAGCCTATTAAGTTAAAATTCTTATAATTATCTGTATCCGGGTGTACTTACGCGCTATTAATCAAATTGTACAATAGTTCATCTGTCAAGGTTTGTTGTTTCCCTCTTTCGTGGAATTAGATAATTGTCATAAATACCCTTAGGCATATAAGTGTTGCGTTCAATAGGACTGTAAAAAGTCCCAAAACTCTGAAGTGACAAACCAGAATTTGTTTTGAATCTTTACAATAGTGTTACGGTCCGTGTTACACTTATCAATTCAAAGTTTAAAAAAAATTTAAAACTTTAGATTTTTAGAATTTTTATCAAAGTTTTAAAATATCAAAATTTCAAATTCTATAAAAGTTTTGAATTTTGAAATTTTAACCAAATTATTAAAATCTTAAAATATTAAAATTCTAAATATCGTTTATAAATTTGATAGTTAAGGAATTTGATCAAACTCTTAAAATACTAAACCTAACGTGCAATTTTGATTATTTCACTTTTTGAAAGTTTGATTTTTTAAATATTTAATTAAAATATCAAAAATTGAAAAGGGGCGAAAAGAGGGGTACCTGTAAACACTGATGTAAACACGACTCTGACAACAATCATTCTTAGTTATAAATAAATAGCACGAAATTTATCTAATCATTTTTAATAACAAAATAAATAATGAAAAGAAGAAGGCCTTTTTTTATATATATATTTAAAACATAGACATCACATGGGATAACAGTATCCTGAAATTTTAAGGTTGTGCATCTCTCAAAAAAAAAATTGTTAAAAACTTGACGTTAGATATTGCTACTAACACGAAAAATAGCGTTAAGTAAATATTTGACGGGAATTTTTTTTATAGAAATGCTGAAATAAATATTTCAAATTATACATAAAAATAAAGTTTGATTCTTAGTTTTTCACATTATACTAGAGAGCGCATAAAAATACAATGTTCCTCGGCTAAGGAAGACACAGATTATCCGAAAAACGTTTACTTAGCGTTGTCCCATGTAACAAACTCGAAACATAAAACTCGAACAATTCGCGAAATTTTCACGCAACTCTTCGAAATTTTGCATGAACAATCTATGACGTGATATATTTCAGTATTGGTTAACATGGCTGTCTCCATTTAAAAATTTGCATACATATTTTCAAAAGAATATGATACGGAAATGTCCCATCGCGAATTTAATTTGGAAACTTAAAATATTTCAGTTCAAAAATAAAATTTTGACAGAAAATTCATCAAATTGTAAGCACGATCGTTTTGTACTTTAGTGTAAGCTCTCAAAATTCGAATTGAAAAATAAATTGAGCAACATAATCAATTCAAAACAATAGATTTGCAATGTCATGCGAAAATGTCCAAGTTAAATTTTAATGCCTTCACAAAACTTGTACGGCCAAAAATACAGAGATTTGATTTCGTGAAGATTATTTTTCGGCTTTGATAACTATACCAATAAAAAATACTTTTAAAGTTGAAGTTGGTACACCAAATAACATTAAGATTACAGGGTTATTTATAAAAAAAAAACAACATATTAATGAAAATGTCTTGCAAGTTTGTCCGTTATCATAATTTGACGTCGCCACAATCGTATTATGATATGGACGGCATGAACTGCATTCGCGTGTTCCTTCCTCCACTAAATATGAATGTCCTGCTTTCAACAAAACGAAATGATGCACACAATACAAAAATACACACCTATAAGACGATCAAAAAGTAACTGCACTATCATAACTATAAGCTATTGTATGTCACTGCTTGAATAAAATCATACTCGGGTTGAATATATAATGCAGTAATATTCCTCCAAAAACACATAATTACTAGCAGTAGAATTGAATATCCTATATAATTATAAAATCATATTGGATTGGATTCTCACGGCATTTATACTTATGTGTTATACAGTCAAACCTGATTAAACCGGACCCTGAATAAACCGGTTTCCTGTCCATTCCGGCCGAAAATGAAAGTCCCTTATTTTTCCATTCAAAGTCTTTGTTAAAATACCCTTTGTAAACCGGACCCTGTGTATTCCGAATACCGGTCTAATTATGAAGTCCCAATACTCTTAATTACATTAATTATTACCTGTCAAAACCGGTTTGTCTAATTAATTTCAATGATTGATATGCAATCAAAACATATTTGTTTATACAATATGGCTTTTCGTGATAATCAATTAGTCAGGTGTCAAACTGTGAACCTACAATCGTACAGTAGTGAGCTGTATTATTTATTAAAACATTATAAACGGGTCAATTAAACAAAAATACACACCTAATATATCTCGGATTGAACTTACGTTTTAACTTGGATAAACAAATTAAAATCGCGGAGTAAGAAATTCACATCGTGATTTCGAAATCCTGGGTTCCCTGTTGTGAACCCCTAAACAAATGACCTTGATAATAAAAAAAACACCAGGTTGACAACAATCAATGGATATTGTACACTGTACGACAACGTTTCGAAAGTGCTGAAATTACTTTTGATAATATTCTGGCTTTTTAATCGGCCATTCCAACATTTCAAATTATTGATCATGGGAGTAAATCGAAACTCTCGTCTTACAATTTAAACAACGCGAGCATTATGATGCAGATGCAAACAATGAAAAACGAAGTGAAAGTATTTTAATTTATAAAATATAATTTACAATCAGAGAGAACTTTTACATACAAAATGTCGGACGTCACAAGTCATTAACTTCCGGTCAAAACTGAAACCTGAATACACCGGCTCACTGTCCAAACCGGCCCTTTTTCATAGTCCCGTAACCGGCCGGTTTATACAGGTTTTACTGTACTTTGCAATTACCAAAAAAGGAAAGCAGGAAGAATTAGATAGTGCGCGTTTCTAATTTAACGTCATTTTTTTGTTACACTTAATGGTAGCAATATCTGACGTTGCGTCTATAAACCTATTTAAACCGGAATCAAATAAGTTGATTTAAATCTCTTATATAAGGTTAGCGTTTGAGATAAATAATTCAGAGCTATTTGGTGTTCCCAGTGCTCAACATTTAGAAGTAACAGTGAAAACTGACCAACTCGCAGTAAACCAAATAGTATTATTCGCCTTTTGACGTTCCTGATGAAGGTAGATCCAAAAAGGCGCATCGGTCGCATGCAACGTTATGTTTTCTTTTTTATCGATTGCATGACGAACATATATTGCATTTTATGATTTATTTCAGTTCCAAGAAATGACACGGAAGGAATACTTTAAAAATGTATAGCGTCGCAATGAACAACGGTTGTGCTAGGCGTGCTTCAGCTGGCCCCTAGACAAAAAAGTGTACTGGTTCAGTGATTATAGACGTCATACTAAACTTCGAAATATAACAATGAACTAAAAGTAAAATCATACAAGTTTTAAAGGGACAGAGGCTCCTGAATTGGGACAGGCGCATACAATCGACGGGGTTAGACATGTTTCGTGAGATCACAACCCTCCCATATACCTCTAGCCAATAAAGAATGAAAAACACACAGTAATACGAACAGTAAAACGCACTTGAAAAGGAAATACAAGTCCTATGTCAGAATAGGAAACAAAAGAAACTAATCAAAATGACAATGATTTAAACAAAGGACTACTATATATAAAGCTAGCAGTTACTGCCTACGCCAGCTCCAGACCTTAAATAAACTGATTGAAAGGTTATGTCTTCTTATGTACTCTCCCCTTGTTGTATTTATTGCTAATTTGTTCCTGAACATTCATGGAATATGTGTCACTGGCAACAAAAAAATCGATAATTTAAAATAGGTTGTTTACGTACAAATTTATATCGAGCGTCACTGGTAAGTCTTTTGTAGACGAAACGCACGTCTGGCTCAAAAACCGACAAAAATTATATCCCGGTATCCATCTATGATGAGTTTATGTAGATACCTTGTAACAGTATCTTGGCTCCAATCTACTAATATTTGGTCTTAGTACTCTTAATCTCAGCGTAAATAAGATAGATATATATATAAAAAAAAACTCCCAAATTGTAGACTAGCACAACCTTAATTGGGACACCATGCATTCAGTATTCCTACCGTACCAAAAGAATATTAACTAAAATCATTGATACAAGGCAATATAATTATGATCGTCATACAACCGATAAAAATGAAAACATAACGTTAAAAGTTACGACCGAAGCGCTTTTCTGCATCGACCTTCTTATGGAACACTTAAAGCTGAATATTTAGGGCCAACAACTTACAAAGAACAGATTAAATGATATATTATTTAGCCAACATGATTGCAGAAAGTAAGAAGTCGTAGAGCAAAATGGAAAAATCTGAAATCAAAAGAGATAATGCACCGTGTATTGAGCCTTTCTATTGCTTAGAGTTCAGTAGAATATATATATACATGCTCAACCTAAACATACTATTTGATCTACTGCGAGTTGTTCAGTTTTTTACTGTTACTCCTGTTTCTCCTAACACTGATATTGGTGCTAGAAAAACCAGCAAGTAAAATGGCCAATATCAGATCCGTACGTCTTGTTTTGAAATGAATACTCTTCTTTTGAGAAATATTTATTTTGTCATCCAATTTTTTACCGCTTACAATTGTCTGTCTGTGGTTTTAACTTTTAATTATCAGTATGTTTTCAATTCATATTGTTTCGTTTCGTTCCGCTTTTATTTCGTTTTGCTTTTTACAGGTACCCCTCTTTTTGCCCCTTTTCTATTTTTGATACTGTAATCAAAAATTTAAAACATCAAACATTCAAAAAGTTAAATAATCAACATTGCACGTAAGGTTTAGTATTTTAGAAGTTTGATCAAAATCCTAAACTATCAAATTTAAAAACGATATTTAGAATTTTGATATTTTAATAATTTGGTTAAAATTTCAAAATTTCAAAACTTTTACACAATTTGAAGTTTTGATATTTTAAAACTTTGATCAAAATTCCAAAAATCCAAAATTTCAAAACTTTTCAAAACTTTGAATTGATAAGTGTTACACGGGCCCGTTACGTTTGTAGTTATTTGATCGAAACAAACTCGAGCTAGTGCATGATATAAAAAATAATGCCTTACAAATTGTTTTCTATGTTTAACATATAAACCATAATTGATAATACATACACAAAACTATTAGAATGTCGAGATAGTACTGTGCCATTTTTTTATTTGAAAAAGAAATATCGAATCCCTGCTATATAATGCGGAAGATAGCTTTCTATTAATCTATAGTTTTAAAATTGATCAAGGTCGACAGGTCACATGCAAACTAGTAAACTTGTTCTGGTAAATAGTCTGTGCCTTTAATATAAGATTTGTTAAGAAATGACAAACGCAAATAAAAAAAAACGATCTCATATACTTCTTAAGCAATTTGATCCTAATAGATGTTTATGATCATATTGTTTGTGTATCCATTTTGGTTGAGCATTCAAGATAAAGTTAAACCCAGAACAACGTTGTCTGATGCAACAAATTTTCAAAACTATTTATTTAAGTTGCGTTATCCGGTTGCACGTTTTGTATACAAAAGACTTTTACAGAACATTACAGTCGAAAGGCCAAATCAAATAAATAGTTTAAAAGTATTGAAAACCAATAGTTTCAAAAAGTTGTCCGCAATCTTATTTAGGTTATACACGGATTGTATAAACCAATGGGATCCTTCTGATTTTAATATTTAACAAACCGTTGTTTTACAGAAAATAATTCCATCATTATACTTCATTTTAGCAATGAAGATTTGACCTCTTGGCTAGAACGGAAACGAAAAGTTGAATAATAAAATCATATTTTATTTTTTCCAGGGATGTCAATTGGGTGATATTTTAGAAGTAATTATGACCAATGTATGCTTGCATACAATAAAAAAAATCTAGTAAACAGGAAAAGATAATGCAGACTATAGATTTTTATTTTAAAAGATAATTTTTCAAAAATTTACCTATTAATCATCAAATCATTGTGATCAAACTTTTCCGGAAAACATTTACAACTGTCTGTGATATATGTTACAGTACTTAATTCCGTTAACTTTTCATTTATCATTACTTCAAGTTTGTTTACACCATAATTATCCTTTTTTTTTGGTTATATGTTATTTGTAAACGTTGTGCATATGTTATGTACGAAACAAACGAACTAATTTAAAAGCATTCTATTCGCTGAAAAAAAATGTACTTTTATACTTCATAAAGACCTAGATACATGTAACATCCGTAATCCAATATATATAGTAATATTATTCGACGACAACAGTTCAGAATGAACACGTTTTTCATATTTCTTAGTACCTACCATTTGCTTAGACTTGGACTTGGATTTAATATCTTTACCGTTACACCTGAAAGACATGCTGATTTGGTGGCTACACAACCGCAGAGGAATAATTCTGTTGACACATACAACCATTTTTCAGATGTTATGAACGAGTTTGAAATGCTGGGCAACTGGAGTAACCTTTGTAATATATCACAAACTGGTCGTACTGACTTCAACATTATGTGTATCATTAAACGTAATTCAAGTATAAAGTTATCAGAATTTAGAGATTTTACCTATCGAGTCTCATCAAACATCAGATTTGACATATCCGTCACTTGTGAAGATGGTATAATATACTTTCCCTGGCCATTCAGGGCAGACAAACTACATAGAATTTATATCAAAGACTGCAGAATTAAGGATTACAATACTGAATTCAAGAATTCATTGATAGACCAAATTCCCGACACAATCAAATATCTACAAATGGATAACGTAACAACTATCTTACGAATGGAAGAAGTATACGACTCACTGTCAAAAGTTAACTCCCCTATAACAAGAGCTGCAGAGTGTGGACCAGAGAATGCTATTGTCATAATTCGGAGAGGGACAAAGACAACTTTTGAAGATATGCAAAACAATGGTTTGTTTAACTTCAGCACTGCATTGACGAATGATGAACATTACTTTGACATTCAAAAAAGAACCTGTTTGTACGACAATCTTGAGGTTTTTGAAATCAGTGGAATGAATGTAGACAGACAAGTTGTCGATAAAATAGTTCAAGTAGACGTTGCGGAAAATCTCAAAGTATTGAATTTTTCTGGTAATGGCATGTCTGATACTCTTTATAAACTACAAGGATGGCGACTACGATTCCCAGTGATGGAATATATAGACCTCTCAGATAACAACATACGAGACCTTCCAATGATACGAGATTTTGGAATGACCGTTAAAGAGACAAAATCAGTCGGAATTATAGATCTGAGGCGTAATAAGATAACTTCATTAACAAAAGGTATGATAGACTCGTTCTCAACTCACAGATATCTTAAAGTCGACATTAGTGAGAATCCGTTCTTATGCGACTGTGGAATAATTGAAGTGATGGAATATCTATATTCAAAGACTATGCCAAAAGCCTATGATTATCTAGGGTCAATAGAATGTGCAAATCCCTCAAACGTCTGTGGGCGTAAGCTGAAAAGTCTGTCTCTTACAGACCTTAACTGTAACAATGAAACTGTGTTTTTATCTGTTAATTTATTTCAGAAATATGATCAAGGAAAATTCATTTTCTATACTAAATAAAGACGCTACACTCAAAAACGAAAAAAACCGGAACAATTGTTTTGTTGGAGACAATGTAGGTTGGATTAGGAACCCATTTATAACAACCGTAACAACAACTTTCTGTGTACGGTAACGATATGTTCTTAATGTGTTACAATGTATTCTGGGAATAGTTATATAGTATGTCCCATATGTATGAAATAAATAAAAATACAACTTCAAAACCTTTATTCTTAAAAAAACCAAAAGCAATGATACAATATTGCATACAGATTCTATAATTAATTTACAATGACACTTTCTGCACATCTAGTATAAATGGTTAATTACAATAAAAAACGAGAAACGCCGCAATGTGCATGTCGGTTTTTCAAAATAAACAGTTCGAGTCTGTAGTTCCACTTTGTGAAGTTATACTAGCATTCAATGCCTGCCATGCTCAGAGAAAACAGGTTTGTGATTCCTTAAATATTTATATTGTGTCCCAAATTTTTGTTGGAAATATTTTATGTAATTTTATGTTGTCATTTAAAATTATCTCTTCTCTGCGCCGAAATGGAAAAAAAATAAAACATAAAAATGAGAGTAGAGGACTCATTGTGAAGGCAATTGATTTTAGTATTTGCCGACATGTGTCAACAATAGTAAGCTAGAAATGAATCGATTTCATTGTCATCGTCCAGATGTTTTCTTTTCTGTATCATAATTTCGTTTTAATAGACAATAATAGGTTAACTTTAGAACAGTTCATAAAAAAATCAAGATTCTAGTCAATACATTCTGTTTCAATAACATATATTCATTTTCATCATGTTATCTACATTAAACCATTGATTATAGTTCTGTAACCATAATAAATTTTTTTAAACTTTAATGTACAAGAAAAGCACCAATCTATACTGTATATGGATAGATAAGAAAAATGTGCGAATAAAAGACCTAGAGTGGTCACATTGTTGCAATGGAGGGATACCAGAGAGACAGTCAAACTCATAAATCGAAAATGAACTGACAACGCCATGGCTAAAAATGAAAAAGACAAACAGACAAACAATAGTACACATGACACCACATTTAAACGTAAAGAATAAGCAACACGAACCCCACCAAAAACTAGGGGTGATCTCAGGTGCTCCTAAAATAAGGTTTAATGGGCTAACCTGAATCATATAGAAAATAAATGAAGAAAAAAATTGAAATTTACTGATATATATTCAGTAACATGATAAAAAGACACGATTTAACCAAAAGTAGGAGCAAGTAAGATGTCATAAACGACAAGTTAAGTGATTTGTATAAACAGTTGCTAATACAAAATTGCGTCAATCATGAATCTTCTGATTTTTGTCATTTATGACAACGAAAATGTAGATGTGGCCTTCACCTTTTCACATTAAGTAACTTTTACATTGTTTATATTTTACACCGCAGCTGATATAAAGGTAAAAACAAACATTAGTAAACCCATGTTTAATATTCACATAACAGATTTATTTTCTAAATTGTAAATCACCAATTTTTCGGTGTATTTTAATTATTTTTCTTCTTTAAAAAACCCAAATTGTAACACTTAAATAGTAATCAAAGGAATCAGGCTGATAATTTAATACGCCAGACGTGCGTTTTGTCTACATAAAACTAATCAATGACTCTCAGATCAATACAGTTATTAAGCCAAACAAGTACAAAATTGAAGAGCATTGAGTACCCAAAATACCAAAAAGTTTTGCCAAATACAGCTAAGGTAATCTATGAAACCGTGTTTGTTTTACAAATTGCATACACAAGATGAATATTTTGGAGAATGTGTATGCGGTAATAATTTCACATATATCATTTGATTGATGTCAAAAGATCAGTTATAACCCATATTAAAAAGATGCTCAACTGAGGCAAAATACAAGTGTAAATTGATTTGTTGGATCAGTGTAAAACAAAATTAGTTTTATGTCATGAATTCTTTGTTGGATTACCTGTTACAAATGTATAGTCTCATTATTTTTGTTAGCTAAGTGAATGATTATAAATATTTCTTTGGTAATGATTTTATCTGACAATCGTCAAGACCCTTTTATAACTCGTCTACACTAATTAGCTCTTGTTTTCATCAAAGAGTAATTCATGCTTTACACTAGGAAGTTATATACAAGAACCTCGGCTATACGTAAATCTCCTGGTCCTTGCAACATATAATTGTTCAGATGTTGATCAGTGATTTGAGATGAAACTTTACATCAATAGAATTTGTCAGTCGCTGGTGAGTTTGATATGTTCTTCATCTCATCGTAAGGCATAATGACTAGTTTCATCATGAAAGTTTTTTTTAGGAAGCAGTTTCATTTCAATTCAGCATTTAACTCTGCTCGAATGCAGATTGATTGTTCTTGTGACGAACATTGACACACGATGCATAGTTCAAACTCATATTCATTCGTTCCCTTTTTTGAATATCAAACTTTTCCGGACAACCCAAAGTAGCTTTTATCCAAAGGGTTCGGTTAACTATTATAAAAAGTCAAAATTTACGTCTAACAACCCTGGACATTTGTTGACATCTCAACCGGTAGTTTTGACAAATACCTTTTATAAGCATGATTTATTTGTTTACAAACGGGACGAGAAAAGTAAAATCACAAAAATACTGAACTCCAAAGAAAATTTAAAATGGAAAGTCCCGAATCAAATGGCAAAATCAAATGATAAAACACATCAACTGAATGGACAACAACTGTCATATTCCTGACTTTGTACAGTCATTTTCAAATGTAGAAAATGAACGCAAGATACCAGAGGGACAGTCAAACTCATAGATTATAAATAAACTGACAACGCCATGGCCAAAAATAAAAAGTCAAACAGACAAATCATAGTACAGAAGACACAACATAGAAAACTAAAGACAAAGTATCACGAACCCCACCAAAACCTGTGGGTGATCTCAGGTGCTCCAGAAGAGTAAGCAGTTCCTGCTCCACATATGGTACTCGTCGCGTTGCTTGCGTTATAACAAATCCGGTAAATAGTCTCATTCGGTAGGTCACATTCGTGAAGAGGGAAGAGTATTGTAGAACATATCCGATGTCATCTGTGAATCGGTTATTCCATAACGGTCAACCAACTCCTGGTGGCGTCCGTAAAATTTACGAAGAGATGATTTCAACTTCACCATTTGGAACTCTTGGTTTAATATAACACACCAGCCAAAGTGATGCAATTATTGTCTATCGATTTAACGTTTGATTCGTCATCTTTAAATACTAGTAACTATTCTCCCCATTCCCGTCGTTGTATTTGTCATGACAAATTATAGGAAACACATATGATGAATACATTGTGATTGGGATCCAATAATTCTTAGTCTTTTGATTCTAGTCTACATTCTTCGAAAGATTTAGACATATTGCTAATGCCATGCATTTACCTTTTTTGTCTGTTTATTTTGCTCATAAGTTGTTCTCATTATAATTCATTTTATGCAACTGTCATACAAGTGAAAAGTTTAGCTAGGTATAAATCCAGGGTTAATTCCCCTCTTTCTAAATAAAGAAATACCTGTACCAATTAAGTCAGGATATGACAGTTGCTTTCTATTCGTTTGATGTCCTTTTGATTTTGCAATTATGTAAAGGACTTTCCGTTGGCATTTTATTGTTGTGATATCCTACTTTTAATAGTAATATTGCTAACCGATAAACAAATATTTGCAAGTATGACTATAAATATTCATTCATATACAATATTGATGTCGTTTTTTATCGGAAAAGTTCAGCAAACCAGTTTTGTTTAAAGAAATAGGGTGTTGTTTCTCGTGCATGACTTTGTGATTATATCTTAGAGGAAACCCCTTGTTTTACATGCTGCACGTCTTCCGTTGTTGGTAAAAAATTAAGTAAATGAATATCAATAGAATTGAGATTGGAAATAGGGAATGTGTCAAAGAGACAACAACCAGACCACAGAACAGACAACAGAAGGTCACCAATAGGTCTTCAATGTGGCGAGAAATTACCGCACCCGGAGGCGTCTTTAAGCTGACCCATAAACAAATATATATACTAGTTCAGTGATAATGGACATCATTCTTAACTCCAAATTATACACAAGAAAATACAAGACTAACAAAGGCCAATTGAGGGGACTAGTTAAAAAAGTCAAACTTTAAAAAAAAAATCCAAATTAAATTTTATGACTGTGCATGTAATCTATTTATGTTACTAGAAGCGATTTTGCTCGTTACCAGTATATTTTGGTTAGAACTCTACAACGTTGATTTTGGTTTCAAGTTCCGAATATTTTGGCTTCGAAAATCACTGCATTACAAGGTCGGAATACGAATGTTATCTGTGCTTTTATAATGTTATTAGTTCCATACGCTTTAAAGCAGGTCAATCACCATTAACAGTTTATTTATTTATTTAGTTTTATTGATAAAGAAGGAACACAAATAAAAAATAAATGTGTGTTAAAAAATATATTAAATGTAAGAGCTTGAAAAATATCATAAAATATAAAAGCAACTAAGCTTACTATTTCAAGGATTTTGAAATTAAAGAAATAATTAAATTAACTCTTATGTAAACATATCACTCCTACAATGTTAAAATTCAAATAAACAAGCAACAGGATTAATTATACCTATTATGTTATAATTCTTGGAATCTTCTGTTTCAAATCCGGGACAACTCCTCATGTGCTGTAAATTATGAAAATTATGTTATACAATAGTTTATTTGTCAAGGTCTATTGCTGCACTCTTTCATATAAAAACAGTATTGTAAAGTTTCAGAAAATAACTTACTGCACTTTTTAGGAGCAAATAAAAAAGTTAAAGTTGTCTCTTATATGGTTTTATTATAAATTTTAATCAAAATTGTTATTAAGGGCCGAGTAGTTTCTTGAACTTTATTTCGATACATAGATGCTAAAAATATAGATTCAACAACTGCAACACGAGGATTGCGAGCTTTTTAAATAATTAAAATTTAACTGTCGAGAGCGGAGATATATCGTAACACACGAGTTATAGTGTTGGAATCTGTTTCTATAATAATTTTTATCCTTCCTTTTCAAACATTTGAAGAAAGTTGTGTACTTTTTATGTGACGTCATCAGGCATGGTGGCCTTTTTTCATGACGTCACAATAGGAAATCTCAGAAGAAACAAAAAAAAAGTTCGACCAATCTTTAGCAGAGAACAGATTTTTCACTAGCGAAAAGTAATATTTTTCTCACACCGATCACGAATATTATAACTTCCAACATTAACAGTTTCCCGATTTTGTTTTTTGTCCATGGATTTATGAGTTTTGAACAGTGGTATACTACTGTTGCCTTTCTTTATCCATGTAAAACGCAGCTTTAATTGAGTTAACAGAATTTAACCCTGTCATTTTTCTCCAGGGCCTATCGACAACACCTAGTATAGTGGGTAGTCAATCCCCTTAGACATGGACGCTCCGCCACACAACTGGAATGCAGATGGTTCCAGCTTCGTCTCATGGAAGGGTGCTACGAAACGGGGTTGAAATGACGGTGTGAATAGATGAGAAGTAGTTAATTATCTGGGTAAAAGGAGAGAAATTAACCAGTGGTGAACTTCGTAATGATCCAAAGTAATTGAATAAGAAAGTTGTTGTCAAGGGGTGAACATTTATTTTGTAACACCTTGGACACCTTCAATAATTCACTGATAATGAAAGATAGAAAAAATGAAACATATAGTTAATCACATGAATCATTTTTTTTTAAATAAAGCAAGCAAATACATGATTTTTTTAACTACATAAATGTTTAATATCTACAGGTATGTACACTATAGAATATAAAATAAGAATAATAGCAAACTTTATCGTACACACAATATCAAATAAAAGATAAATACAAGTATTATGATGATACATTATGTTATGCCTTTTGAATTACATTTTACGATTCATTTATAATGAAGTTAGTTAACGCCATGATCATCATTTTGTTTAACTTAATTTTATACTTAATGTATTTGTTATGCAAGAAACAAACAAACTAAAGATTTCTATTCGTAGAAAATATAACGGTCGTTCTGCTATTTTAGCTCATAAGGATTTAGATAACATCCGTTATCCCATATATATAATAATATCATTCCTGGAAAACTGTTCAGAATGAAAACGTATCTAATGTTTCTTTATTTGTACCCCTTGCTTGGAATTGGACTTGCATTTATCGTTACAACTGAAAGGAATAATGATTTGGTGCCAAAACAAACGCAAATAAATAATTCCGTAGACACATTCAACCATTTTTCAGATGTTATGAATGAGTTTGAAAGACTGGAGAACTGGAATAGGCTATGTAATATATCACAAACTGATCATACTGACTTTAACATTGTATGTATCATTAAAGGTAATTCCAGTATAAAGTTTTCCGAATTTAGAAATTTTACCGATAAAGTATCATCAAATATCAGATTGGACTTATCCGTCACTTGTGAACAGGGTATCATACACTTTCCCTGGCCGTTCAGAGCAGACAAACTACATAGTATTTATATAAAAGACTGCCGAATCAAGGATTACAGAACTGATTACAAGAATCAGTTGATAAACAGCATTCCCGACACAATAAAACATCTTCAAATCGACAACGTCACTATTATTCTAAGGAGTGAGGAATTTTATGACTCAATTTCAAAAGCTAACTCTGCTATTACAAGAGCTGCAGAATGTGGACCGGAGAATGCATTTTTCATTATTTGGAGGGGAACAAAGGTGAAATTTGAAGATTTCCAAAACTATCAGTTGTATGACTTCACCACTGCATTCGCGCAGTCAAATCATTACTTCAACATTCAGAAGAGAACCTGTTTGTATAACATCCTTGAGGTTTTTGAAATAAGCGGAATGAAAGATATTACTAGATCTACTATTAGTAAAATAGTTCATACAGACATTGCACAAAATCTCAAAATCTTAAACTTTTCTGGAAACGGTATGTCTGATACTATTTATAAACTACAAGGCTGGCGACTACGATTTCCAGTGATGGAATATATAGACTTTTCCAATAATCACATCAAAGTTATTCCAATGATACGAGATTACGGAATGACCGTTAAAAAGACAAAATCAGTCGGAATAATAGATATTAGGCGTAATGAGATAACTTCATTAACAAAAGGTATGATTGACTCGTTCTCGACTCTCGAATTTGTTAAAGTCGATATCACTGATAATCCGTTATTATGTGACTGTGGAATAATTGAGGTAATGGAATATCTATCTTCAAAGACTATGCCAAAAGCTTATGATTACCTAGGGTCGCTAGGGTGTGCAAATCCCTCAAACGTCCGTGGACGTAAGCTTATAAGTCTGTCTCCTACAGAATTAAATTGTAACAAGGATACAGTCGTGAATATTTCAGTAGTTGTTTTGATCATCATAACAATAACATTGGTCATCATAACTTTGTTGACATTTATCTATTTCAGAAATAAGATCAAGGTAAATTTATTTTCTATACTAAATAAAAACGTGGCAACGTAACAATGGCTTCAGTGGAATCTTATTGGTGGAATGCTTGTTCGAGTTACCAATTTATTCAGAACGTAACAATAAATTTCTACAGTAAAGTAGTGTTATTGTTACGTTAATGCATTTCAATGATGCTTGGAATAGTAAAATAATATTTCCTGTATTTATGCAAAAAATAAAAAATGAAAACTGCAATTCTTAAAAAATTCAATGTAACAATATTATATACAGATAACAGTAACAGCTTATATATTTAACTTGTAATGGCTGATTCTGTATATGAAGTATATACTCAAGTCCGACTCATTTTGGAGCAGCCAAGGCATACGAGTGACGCCGCCATATGCACGTATTTTTTGAAAATAAACATTTTGATTCAGCAATTTATCTTTTTGAAGTTTTATCATTATTAAAAGCCTGCCTTGCTTCAGGTGAAAAGTGTTTTTAGTGTTGTCAACGGTTAACCGTCGGAAGGACCGAATATCGAATACCAAAAACGCTTACCGGTGAATCGGACTTTTTTTCAATTTTAATAGATTTGATATAAATGTGTATTGAAATCATTAAATATTTTTGTTCTATCTAAAAATTATCGTTGAAGTAATTAATTTGACAGATCAATTGTACAGTGTATATACTGATTGCTATTGTTAATAAAAAAAATTATAAAAAAACATAAAATTATTTGAACTTAGACATTCTTGTCAGAAACATCTGATGTTGTTTTATGTTGTCACTAAATATTTTCTCTTTTCCGTCCATTACTGATGTCATGCTCAACTCGGCTTTTCATATCTAAGTGAACATTGCTGAAATGAAAAAAAAATATAAATGAAACATAAAATTTCTAGTCAAGTAGATGACTTTTTGTCAAGGAAATTGATTTATATATTTGCCGTCATTCAGCAATAATTAGCTGAAAATGAACCGTCCAGATGTTTTGTGATCAAATGACATTTGCGTCTGGTGTAAATATAAAATTTCAATCTTGGTATCTATGATGAGTTTATTGAAATATCTTCTTGATTTCGTCGAATTGACAATGTCTGCATACCTGCCAACTTTTCAAAATGCGCATGGGGGTTTTACGTGAAAGATGGTTCTTATAGTCCTACAAAACATTCAAAGGGGCCTTCAAATATATTCTAATGTGGTTTTTTTTGGTTTCTTCGTGCTTTAACAAGCTCATAGCCATTGTTAATTTAATTGTTTTCTTGAAAATAGTGGACAAAATTGCTCTAACAAAATTTCCACTGGGGAGCCTCCATGAGGGAAATCCCCCGCGAATAGTGACAGTTGGCGGGTATGTGTCTGAAACCGTTGATTGTTTCATTTTTCTGATATCTCAAACATGACGTGGAGTGTTCACTGTGAACTAATAATGAATCCATTGGATTTTTTATGTGTACTGATTGATAATTTTGTTGAGATGCACTAGTACCAATTCACGTGCACATGTTATTAGGTCTTTCCACTTTTCGTGGAAAGACCTTTTGATTTTCTTCTGATTATTTTTTTCTTTTTTCTTTTCTTTTTCTTTTGCCGTCTGAGATGCTTTTTTGTCTTACAACATATCGAATGGATTTTTGGCCAATGATGTTGTACAGTAATGGGGGTTTCAAAGCTCACCCTGTGTGACCGAACACTTATTCTTATAAGATTTATCCCCCTTTTTCTTGTTATTGCTATATCTCTAAAACCGTAAAAGATTTTAACGAACTGTTTTCACCAAATTGTTCGTCTACTCTTAAGAATGATTTAGTTAATTTTGACTGGAGTGATCGGAAGACATCTTATGGGAGTTATTTCCCTTTGAAAATTTAAGATAGGCGATATGTTGGATCAATTCATACGTTACAAGTCGGAGAGGTCTACAGTCTTTTGATATGAAGTCCTTGGTCATTTTAAAGGAAATTGAGGTCAAGGTCAAAGGTCAAGGTCATGTTATAAATTTTGCTTGTTATCATTATTCAAAAGAAACTGTTACAGTAAATGATATGATGTGTTTGCCAAATAACTGTTTACAATAAGGCGCAACTTCATCCTATTTAAGTCGAAGAGTTTTGGTTAACCCTTATAGGAGTTTTCTCCCCTTATGTACTTGAAATCAGTATTTCTCCACAAACCAAACAAGTGATTGACCAGGGGTCTTTTGATTTGAGATCACTGACCTATGACCTTAAAATTGAGGTCAAGGTCAAAGGTCAATTTGACGTTCTAGATTTTGACCGTTGCTAAAAATTCTTTCTAGTTCATTATAAAACAATTAAGTCTACTGCATAAACTTATTAATCTTATTTTTTTTATATCAGTTTGATTTACCACATTACATCAACACGGAGTGACATTTTCTAAAATTGTTTTTTAAATTTCATTTTTCTTATCGAGGTGGAAAGACCTTCAATTGTTCTTTGAAGAATTGGTTTTAAAATCTTTTATGAATTTGTTTTCATCAGATTACCCTTTTCAACTGATTTTTTATAGTTTGTTCTTATCTAGTACTGTTTCACCACTGTCCCAGGTAAGGGGGTAAAGTGGGGATCCGCCACATTCTGTGTATATGTTCCAAGTCATGAGCCTGTGTTTCAGTGGTTGTTGTTTGTTGCTGTGTTATAAATTTGGTTTTTGTTCAGTTTTTTTGTACATTAATCAGGCTGTTAGTTTTCTTGTATGAATTGCTTATCATTTCTAATTTCGAGGACTTTTATAGCTGACTATGCCGTATGGGCTTTGCTCATTGTTGAAGGTTTGGTAAACTAGGTGAACTATAACTGTTAATTTCTGTGTCATTTCGTCTCTTGTGGAGAGTTGTACATAAGTGTGATATAATTACGAACAAATTAACCTGATTACCCATTTTGAAATCATTTCTGTAAATCTTTTGTATTAGTGTCATTTTAATGTTATAAATAACATTGCTATTAAAGCAGGAGGTTTGGCATGCCACAAAACCAGATTCAACCCACCATTTGTTACTTAATATGCCCTGTACCAAGTCAGGTAAATGGCCATTGTTATATTATAGTTCGTTTCTGTGTGTTTTACATTTTAATGTTGTGTTTATGTTGTGTCATAGTTATATTTGATACGTTTCCCTCAGTTTTAGTTTGTAACCAAGATTTGTTTTTTCTCTATCGATTAATGAATTTTGAGCAATGGTATACTACTGTTGCATTTATTCAATACCTATTTTGATAACAGAACTATGTTGAACACAAAGTAATGCAAATATCTCCTTAATATTCATCTCTCATATAAGTCATGATGGGCTAAGTAAATAAAAACATACTAAGGTTTTTATCTATTTATTTACCATTCGGTTTGTTCACAAGTACAATAGATTTACAGAAGTTCCTAGAACAAATAGTCACATGATCATAACATGGAGGAAGCATACGATCTGTGTAGTCACATGATATTACAATACAAGTCATATAAGAAATGGTTGATCAGCTGCTACCAACAAAAGTTTAGTCAATTATGTTTGCTCTAATCAACAAAACATTTTCAAAATTTCAAAATGCTTAAAAACTGAATTGTCTACCTTGACAAAGGATGACACTAAATATTTAGTTTGGAACTCTTGTTGATTACAATGACACTAAGTTTCATTTGAACTTTTTTAAGAATCAGCTAATTTTTTCTTCTTCAAATAATGGGGAAAATAGGTTGCCTTTATTTAGGACATGAGGTCATCTTTCCTGTTTAGTTAAACAAAAATGTTTAAAACTATTGACAGAGTTGCTTATTATAAATATATATAAGTTTGGGTCTATGTACTTTATTTATCAAATATTGTGATAATTTAGAAAGTGTTCATACCTACTTGAAATGAATTATATTCATACATTTGCTTACTTGAAATTATGACAATTCTACATTTTATTGATTAATTTTGTTGTAATCAAATAAATAGGCAAAGTAACCAGACTGAGCTGTGCTATGTTTTCTTATAAGGGGAGGATAAATTTTATCATGTTTGTCTTAATTTTTGTCTGAAAAGTCTCTATTAAACTAATACTTAAAATAATCATATGAAAAGAGCTATTTTTCAATATCTTAATAAAATCAAGCCAAATCCTAATAGAAGGCAATAAACCAATAAAAAATATATTAAATAGTTTTAAAATAGGTATACTAATTTCATGTGCAATCAAACCACTAACAATAGATATCATATGTGGAAAATATTAAAGACAGATTCAACTTGGTCCAAAAAGCTTCAAGGAAAGCATAATATCTACAAGCAAAATTAACTTGTCTGTTTGATATGTGACTATTTATAAACCTTATGCAATATGACAATAATGAGACTGTACAAGGATGAGATGCAAGCAAAATATATACATAACATTACCATGACCCATACAGCATGAGACAATGGCCTTGAACTTTGAAGATTAGTGACCTTGGGTCATAGGTATAATTCTTTTTACAACACTAGATTATTTACATATAATGAAGTTTTATACAACAATAATTATCTTTGTTACATGATTTACAACAGATTGTCAATATATTACACCATACAATCCGTTATTAAAAATATTGTTTCTCATCAGAGGCTTTTAAAAATCTAGCACTGAAAAAAATAATCTTTATATGAAGAATTAAATGATTGCTGTTGAAATTGCTTTCCCAAATGAAATATGAACTTGATATTTACTATAAAAATCCTTCTATAAAAGATTTTTACCTAAAAGCTTTGTTTTTTAATGAAGATGGTCAAAAATGAAAATTTGTGCAATGCCATTAAGCTTGTGATTGAAATCAAAATTGGATTCTATTTGTAAAATTAGATTAAATGGCTGCATCCTGAAAGTTTCAATCAACATGCGCACTTTCACAAAGACATTGCTATTTGATAGAGGATCTACCTAAATACTCATTGAGACATAAACATACATAAGAGGCAAAAGACCATTAAACAAATGAAGAAACACTCTTAACAACTAAAATATACCAAACAAAATTAAACAACAGAAAATTAGGAATAGAGAAACCCTGTGCATGTAAAAATATCCTATTTGCTTGTAAATATGCAAAAATATTGTAAATAGCATGGACAAAACACCATTTGGCTGACCACGGCAAACACACCTAGCAGTGCAAAAACCTTGCATTCAATCTAAAAGGTATCAGTCTTTTATTGAAAAAAATTGTGATATTTTCAATATAAATAAAATTGAAGATTTTTACACCTTTGAATCTTATGTATTTTTCTTGTGTTAATTTTATACTGAAGCTTATACAAAGTGTGAGCAGTAATGTCTTACAGAAATATTACCAGACAAAGTTTTCTATGTATCAAATTTATAACAATGTAGTGTATCATTATCAAACATTTAACTCTACATTTGATCAATCTTTGATTTTCACAGTTAATATTGGTAAAGGCTACTACAACTAGTACTTTTCAAGTGTGGCCAAAAAACTGCCATTTTGACCCTTAAGCTTCTTACAAAGAAATTAGGCGAGTACAATACAATAAAGCATTTTAATTCCTGATGTCAAAAGCAATTTTTTCCAATTTTCATTTTTTCTTAATGTTTTTTTTTAAAACTATATAAAATTGAAAGAGAATATAAATAAGCATTAATTCTGTAGATTTTTTACTTGCATACAGGGAAATAGTGCAAGATTTCATATAAAATTTAATGTTTAGGAACAAGGTGTTTTACATTCGTCTTGTCATCATAAAATATAAGTTGAAGGTTCAAATACTCAGAAATCACAACTATAAAATAATGCAAGTCTCTAAAGCAACTCACACAGTGTAGGTACTCAACAAGTACAAAAAAGATTTTAAATTGTCCAAACTATTTTCTTCAAATACAACCTTTGTTTAAGTATTAATGGTGCATACACATTAAATATAAAGTTTAAAGACATATGTAGTACATAGAATGGAGAAAGGAGAAGGTATTATAAATTGGACCCTTGGATTGCCAAAATAGTCAAAATTCTTACATCTTTTCAAATCTGTGTAATTTTATTATGAAACGGACAAGCTGATGTAGTCTGGTCAGTTCATAAATGCCATTAGTGACATCACTGTGACTTATTACCGAGTCTAAATGGATATATTTAATATAGCAAAAATAAGTTGAAGGGTCCGCTACTTTTGTTAAATGGGAGCAACAGCTTTACACAAAAGTATATTTTATTCACTATAACATCTTGGTAAAAACGTCTTTCCACAATTGATCATTTTAGGTATCATTGTTGCTGACATCTAATTATTTAATAACAAGATCTCAAATAGAGGCAAATTCGGTAAATTTTGCATTCAATAAATATGTTTGAAGGCCTAAACGCAGAGGATCTAAGACATTTGTATGTCTTGTAAACATCTTAAATTGTAACTTTTCTAAAACTGTGGGTTTTTTTATTAATATTTTTTAATAATTAGGACAAAGATAGTTTTTTTTATACCTTCCCCTTTATCTTAGTATCTGGTTTTCAGAAATAAGCATGTGCATAAAAAAAACCCCATATATTGGTAAATATATATATGTACCTTAACTAACAAATGTTTTATTTTGAGTGTTCATGGCTCACAAAATGAGTAATTTTTACAAGCAAAAACGCACATAAAATTAAAACATGTGAAATAAATAAAACTCTGTAAAGATATAGCACTGAGAAAGAAGTAAGTTATTACAATAGGCCCTATAGCATGTATAGACACATTCAGTAAATGTTTTTATTACAATAGGCCCTATAGCATATATAGACACATTCAGTAATGTTTTTTTTTTAGCAAAGGATCAATTTTCACATCCTATCCGAGTGGTTACTTAAAATATCTGTAGTGCTGTACAAAACTGATATAAAATTTTCCAAATTTAATTTCAAATCATGTACTGGAAGAACATTTTGAATAAAAAATTTCCAAATAATCAAATCGCCTATTAATTTTGCAATGGAAACTTAATTTTCGATTTTTAAATTATCTCCCTTTGTCTCAATTAGTAGGAAAAACCATTTCTAAAAAATCAAAGGCCTTTTAATTTTGCAATGTGAACTTAATTTATATTTTTAAAATTATCTCCCTTTGTCACAATTAGTAGGAAAAAAACTTTTGTTTAATTTTTATAATTATGGTTATTTTCACAAGTATGTGGAACAGGTGATGTGGAATATCTAAGTGTCTTTTGACAATTAATTGCTTCAAAGGGGTATGGATAGGATCTAAAGGATATGCACTTCATTGCATTATGAAGGTAAGGTAGATGGCTGAAATTATCTAACATTTCGAGGACTACAGAGATTTTATTGCACTTGTGCTATCTTTATCTCAATAAAACAGAGATTAAAATTAAACTGTCAAAAAACATTTACTGAATGTTCAATGTATTACACTAACAAGTAACATAAGACTATGAAGGCAACAATTCAAAATCATCATTAACTTGGACCATGGGAACATGAAGTTCCTCTACAACAGGCAGTCTATTCTTGTCACAAAGTCCAAACTCTTTCATTTTACATTCCCAGTCCATCTTCTGTACAGCAAATAAAGATTCAGCCTCATTATGGTGTCGTAGTAATAATGCGTTCTGAAATAATCAATGTGAATAACATTATCTATCTATCCTCTTATTTTTTATGAAATAATATTGATAAAGTTTTAAATGATCGATTGTAGGTTGCAAATATTTCATGCATGTTCAGGACCACATATAGTTAACAAGTATAATTAGAAGCAATAGGGTCAATAAGGTAACCTATTTTCAAATGATATAAAAGTTTGCAACAGCAGCATGTGGTGTGTATTTCAGTCACCTTTATTTGTAAATCAGAAAGTGGGTGTTGGACAGATCTGAAAACAAAATTGAGAATGGAAAAGGAGAATATGTCAAAAAGCATGGTACAGCTATTCACTGTGAAGCTGCTGTAAATATATATCTAATCATTGTGTTTAGTAATTTCTTAGAAAAGTGTGAAGAAAAATATTTGTTGGACAAAGGACAGATTATGTGATTGCAGTATAACCTCTACTTTTAGAGTGTGTGCATAATATACTATCAAATAAAACACAGAAACACTTAAACATGGAATACAACAGTTTTTAACTTTACCTTAATTTTTTCAAATTTGTCCTCGACATCTTTAATCCATGACAAAAATTGTCTACCATTATATCTTGAGCGTGATGTCTTTTCCTTTTCATCAGACTGTAAGAAAATTACATTTTTATAAGTTGAAAATGCAGATTGTGTTACTTTTTTGTCCTAAAATTACACAGAAGCAAACTAAATATTATATTCTCCTAGTTGCCTAATAACAGTCTTAATTGAGTGCCAGTGACAGCAAGTAACACCTTCTTAAAAACCGTCATACAATTCAGAAAAATGCATGAGGACAAGTTTCCATTACTCTCATATTTGTTTTTAGTGAATTGTTTTGTTAAACATTCTACAGTTAGTTTTCTCAATTTAATTTTTTTCATATTTTTCATGTATTGCTGACCATCGTATGTTTTTTCCTCATAGTTGAAGGCTGTACCATTGACTTCAGCTGTTGGGAAGCACTCAACTTGACTTTTTTTATTAAAGAACCAGGTGCTCCGCAGGGCGCAGCTTTATACGACCGCAGAGATCGAACCCTGAACAGTTGGGGCAAGTATGGACAAAACATTCTAGCGTGATACAGCTCTGAATTTGGATTGTGATCAAATTTTTGACATTACATGGTTTTTTTTTACACAAAACAAATGTCAAGATTTTACAAATTTTACAATTAAAGATTTCTTCTTCAAACTTTTTAAATCTAAAATTAAATAGTTGACACAGCATAGGTTTCTGACACAGAATGAATGTGGTCTAATGAACTTAAAAGTTTGTTTTTGCCTTTTAGCAATTCACTATGCTGTTGAATATTAATCCTCTCCAAAAAATGTTTGAAGAAATTTTCTTTTTATTTATGAAATCTGAAATGAGAAAAATTTAACCCCCCCCCCCCCTTTTTTTCACATCCCCGTTTCCCTTTTTCCAAAACTGATATCAATTCAAATTTCTAATGGAGTTTGCAACAATAACTACTCTTTTAAATACATCATAAAATATTAAAATGTAAAATAAAGTGCTTGTTATCACTGAATGGTAAAGATTGGTTGGTAGTAAAAGTGAATATACATTGTTTATTGTATAAAACAATAAAAAAAACTTCATCAGCAACATTTTATATTGGCAAATTTCCAATGAAGTTATTTACATAAAGTTATTAGCAAATAAAAATAGAAAATGACATCATAGTCATGTCTGGCAAATGTCCAACATACATTATCTAAAAACATTTTAGATAAGATAAGGAAATAAGATGTAAAAAAACTGCTTGTTATCACTGAATGGTAAAGATTATTTTAATTTATCAGTTGGTAGTAAAAAGTGAATATACATTGTATATTGTATATAACAAAGATTTAAGTTGATTCTGGACAAAGAAAGATAACTCCAATTAAAAAAAAATCTTGCTATTGCACAATATTTTGCAATTAGATATTTCTTGCTTACTATTCTGGACAAAGAAAGGTAACTCTAATTAAAAAAAAATTTGCTATTTCACAATATTGTGCAATTAGATATTTCTTGCCATTGCGCAATACTGTGCAATTGAAAAGACTTGCTATTGCACAATACTTAATATAATAATTTTAGATCCTGATTTGGACCAACTTGAAAACTGGGCCCATAATAAAAAATCTAAGTACATTTTTGGATTCAGCATATCAAAGAACCCCGAGATTTCAATTTTTGTTAAAATCAGACTAAGTTTAATTTTGGACCCTTTGGACTTTAGTGTAGACCAATTTGAAAACAGGACCAACCAGATGCTCCGCAGGGCGTAGCTTTATACGACCGCAGAGGTTGAACCCTGAACGGTTAGGGCAAGTATGGACACAACATTCAAGCTGGATTCAGCTCTAAATTTGGATTGTGATTAAATAGTTGACACAGCATAGGTTTCTGACACAGAATGAATGTGTTCTAATGAACTTAAAATTTTTGTTTCTCTTAGAGCAATTCACTATGCTGTTGAATATTAATCCTCTCAAAAAAATGTTTGAAGAAATTTTCTTTTTTATTTATGAAATTTCAAATGAGAAAAATTGAACCCAATTTTTTTAATCACATCCCCCTTTCCCTTATTCCAAAACTAATCTCAATTAAAATTTCTAATGGAGTTTGCAACAATAACTACTCATTTAAATACATCATAAAATATTAAGATGTAAAAAAACTGCTTGTTATCACTGAATGGTAAAGATTATTTTAATTTATCAGTTGGTAGTAAAAAGTGAATATACATTGTATATTGTATATAACAAAGATTTAAGTTGATTCTGGACAAAGAAAGATAACTCCAATTAAAAAAAAATCTTGCTATTGCACAATATTTTGCAATTAGATATTTCTTGCTTACTATTCTGGACAAAGAAAGGTAACTCTAATTAAAAAAAAATTTGCTATTTCACAATATTGTGCAATTAGATATTTCTTGCCATTGCGCAATACTGTGCAATTGAAAAGACTTGCTATTGCACAATACTTAATATAATAATTTTAGATCCTGATTTGGACCAACTTGAAAACTGGGCCCATAATAAAAAATCTAAGTACATTTTTGAATTCGGCATATCAAAGAACTTCAAGATTTCAATTTTTGTTAAAATCAGACTAAGTTTAATTTTGGACCCTTTGGACTTTAGTGTAGACCAATTTGAAAACAGGACCAAAAATGAAGAATCTACATACACAGTTATATTTGGTATATCAAAGAACCCCATTTATTCAATTTTTGATGAAATCAAACAAAGTTTAATTTTGGACCCCGATTTGGACCAACTTGAAAACTGGGCCAATAATCAAGAATCTAAGTACATTTTTAGATTCAGCATATCAAAGAACCTAACTGATTCATTTTTTGTCAAAATCAAACTAAGTTTAATTTTGGACCCTTTGGACCTTAATGTAGACCAATTTGAAAACGGGACCAAAAGTTAAGAATCTACATACACAGTCATGACAGTTAGATTCAGCATATCAAAGAACCCCAATTATTCAATTTTGATGAAATCAAACAAAAGTTTAATTTTGGACCCTTTGGGCCCCTTATTCTGTTGGGACCAAAACTCCCAAAATCAAACCCAACTTTCTTTTATGGTCATAAACCTTGTGTTTAAATTTCATAGATTTCTATTTACTTATACTAACGTTATGGTGCGAAAACCAAGAAAAATGCTTATTTGGGTCCCTTTTTGGCCCCTAATTCCTAAACTGTTGGGACCTAAACTCCCAAAATCAATACCAACCTTCCTTTTGTAGTCATTAACATTGTGTTTAAATTTCATTGATTTCTATTTACTTAAACTAATGTTATTGTGCGAAAACCAAGAATAATGCTTATTTGGGCCCTTTTTTGGCCCCTAATTCCTAAACTGTTGAGACCAAAACTCCCAAAATCAATCCCAACCGTTCTTTTGTGGTCATAAACCTTGTGTCAAAATTTCATAGATTTCTATTAACTTAAACTAAAGTTATAGTGCGAAAACCAAGAAAATGCTTATTTGGGCCCTTTTTGGCCCCTAATTCCTAAAATGTTGGGACCAAAACTCCCAAAATCAATACCAACCTTCCTTTTGTGGTCATAAACCTTGTGTTAAAATTTCATAGATTTCCATTCACTTTTACTAAAGTTAGAGTGCGAAAACTAAAAGTATTCGGACGCCGGACGACGACGACGACGACGACGACGACGCCAATGTGATAGCAATATACGACGAAAATTTTTTCAAAATTTGCGGTCGTATAAAAATGAAGAATCTACATACACAGTTAGATTTGGTATATCAAAGAACCCCATTTATTCAATTTTTGATGAAATCAAACAAAGTTTAATTTTGGACCCCGATTTGGACCAACTTGAAAACTGGGCCAATAATGAAGAATCTAAGTACATTTTTAGATTCAGCATATCAAAGAACCTAACTGATTCATTTTTTGTCAAAATCAAACTAAGTTTAATTTTGGACCCTTTGGACCTTAATGTAGACCAATTTGAAAACGGGACCAAAAGTTAAGAATCTACATACACAGTCATGACAGTTAGATTCGGCATATCAAAGAACCCCAATTATTCAATTTTGATGAAATCAAACAAAGTTTAATTTTGGACCCTTTGGGCCCCTTATTCTGTTGGGACCAAAACTCCCAAAATCAATACCAACCTTCCTTTTATGGTCATAAACCTTGTGTTTAAATTTCATGGATTTCTATTTACTTATACTAACGTAATGGTGCGAAAACCAAGAAAAATGCTTATTTGGGTCCCTTTTTGGCCCCTAATTCCTAAACTGTTGGGACCTAAACTCCCAAAATCAATACCAACCTTCCTTTTGTAGTCATTAACATTGTGTTTAAATTTCATTGATTTCTATTTACTTAAACTAAAGTTATTGTGCGAAAACCAAGAATAATGCTTATTTGGGCCTTTTTTTGGCCCCTAATTCCTAAACTGTTGAAACCAAAACTCCCAAAATCAATCCCAACCGTTCTTTTGTGGTCATAAACCTTGTGTCAAAATTTCATAGATTTCTATTAACTTAAACTAAAGTTATAGTGCGAAAACCAAGAAAATGCTTATTTGGGCCCTTTTTGGCCCCTAATTCCTAAAATGTTGGGACCAAAACTCCCAAAATCAATACCAACCCTTCTTTTGTGGTCATAAACCTTGTGTTAAAATTTCATAGATTTCCATTCACTTTTACTAAAGTTAGAGTGCGAAAACTAAAAGTATTCAAACGACGACGACGACGCCAACGTGATAGCAATATACGACGAAAATTTTTTCAAATTTTGCGGTCGTATAAAAATCCATTTAAAAGTGTTACAAACCTGATCGAAGTCATTGATGTTACACGTGTCATCGTATTTCATCAATGTACATACACTAAGTGGTAAATTTTGATTACTAGATGCTCGTGCTGCGCGACCATGTTCTCTTATCTTTTCTTGTTCTAAGGCCAACCTTAGTTTCTCCTAAAAAATAAGATCAACATGTTATAGTGATTTTTTCCTCTTTAAAAGGTCGTTTTAAGTTTCACTGCATTTAATAACATGCATTAAGAATTTTCAGAAAATATTAGGTCTTCCCACGCTTCTGCTTTTACTTTTGTTCAGATTTTTATTCTTCTGATTTTTTTGTTTTTTTTTGTCTAGCACTGTATTGATATTGCAAAAGACAAAGATTTAATTTATGGTATATGCTATTGTATAGTTTATAAGCTTTTGAAACTGGTCCTGTTTAACCAAACACTTTGTAAGATTTATCTCCACAATCACTGTTTTCCTTGTTATGATTCTCGTTAGCAACCGTAGGAAAGTGTTATATCTTCAGAACATTACATCTAATTTTGACCAAACCGTTCCGCAGACTCCACATGAGTTATTTCCCTTTCTATATTTTAAATAAGTGAAATGTTATAGTAACTTATAAACTATAAGTCATAGGGACTTAGGGACTTTTTATCCACTTATTTCACTTATTGTCAGAAACCTTATATGATTGTGACAAAATATTTTTACAATTTTTTTTATAAATGAGGTCAAGGTCATAAGATTTGTTAAGACAGGAACTTTTTCAAAATATTTCTCTAGTCAGAATATAGTTAATCTTTTACTCATATATGCATTATAACCAAAAAGTATAAAACTACTATGGTCTATTTTGATAAATCAACCATGAAAATCAGTCTAATGAGGTCAAGGTCAGGTGTTTCCTTTCCGTGTACACACAACAATTATGCCTATATTGTTAATCTACTGTACACTTTATAAATACAAACCCTTTCTGTCAGATGCTGCAGCCTAAGTTTGTAGCGTGCCTTTTCTTGTTCTATAAATAAATCACGCATCTTCTCAGTAACAGAGTTAGGAGGTGAAAGCTGAAAATGTGTAAAAATAGAGTCTGAATTAATACAAAATACCTCATGTTATCAATACAATATACTTTTACATTTTTATTAATTCTTTTCTGATTTTGTTATCTAGCCAACAAAATAGAGTGGTCAGATCATTGTTTGTGTTTAAAAGATAAAGTGTATGAGAAAATCTGAATCAATAAGTGACTTTCAAAAATATAAATATCATTCATTGTTTACACTGTGATTTAAATAAAAAGAGATTTAATTCTTCAGCTGTTTGGAACTTTTGGTTATTAGATATACCCACCATTGGTACAGACAGAGTACTGGCTGAATTCCCCTGAAGAACATAACTACAGTTCACTAGAAGATAATCTTTAAAACCTTGGGGTGGCTTTGGTTGTACAACTGATAAACTCTTCTGTTGAAATATTATCTTCTGTAATATAGAATGATACAGTCATCATCATGAAGTTATAATAGTTGTTTTATACATTAATGCAAGTCTGCAATGCACAAGTTGAACTGTGAACTATTCCTGCAAACAGGAAGTTGATGTGAGAAGGATGCAAAAAAGCATATTCACATGAACATGATGAAGATTGGTTCCCAATTTTGGAAGCCCTTATAAAATGTACTTAATAATGTTTAAGAATATACAAACATTCAGTAAATCAGAAGTTGGTATGTATCGTATGGATTAGGTGTTTTTTTCATGCTCGACCCCATTTTTTACCCATCTTCAGATAGACAGTTATGTTTGGTATGGATTAGGTGGTTTTTCATGCTTGACCCCTTTATTTATCTGTTTTAAGAAAGCCAGGTATGTTTCGTACGAATTTGATGTTTTTTTTGACCCCATTATTTACCTGTCTTCTGATAGCCAGGTATGTTTCGTATGGATTAGGTAATAGGTAATTTTTTGACCACATTATTTACCTGTCTTCTGATAGCCAGGTATGTTTCGTATGGATTAGATGGTTTTTCGATTTCAATATTTACCCGTCTTCTGATAGCCAGATATGTTTGGTTTGGATGAGATGGTTTTTCCACCCTAATACTTACCTGTTTTCTGATAGCCAGGTATGTTTTGTATGGATTAGGGTTTTTTTTCATAGTCAACCACATTATTTACCTGTCTTCTGATAGCCAGATATGTTTGGTAGGGATGAGGTGGTTTTTCAAACCCATTATTTACCTGTCTTCTGATAGCCAGATATGTTTGGTAGGGATGAGGTGGTTTTTCAAACCCATTATTTACCTGTCTTCTGATAGCCAGGTATGTTTCGTATGGATTAGGGATTTTTTTTCATGCTCAACCCTATTATTTACCTGTCTTCTGATAGCCAGGTATGTTTCGTATGGATTAGGTTGGGTTTTTTTCATGCTCAACCCCATTATTTACCTGTCTTCTGATAGCCAGGTATGTTTCGTATGGATTAGGTTTTTTTTTTTCAGACATGACCCTATTATTAACCGTCTTCTGATAGCCAGGTATGTTTCGTATGGATTAGGGATTTTTTTTCATGCTAAACCCCATTATTTACCTGTCTTCTGATAGCCAGGTATGTTTCGTATGGATTAGGTTTTTTTTTTTCAGACATGACCCTATTATTAACCGTCTTCTGATAGCCAGGTATGTTTCGTATGGATTAGGGATTTTTTTTTCATGCTCAACCCCATTATTTACCTGTTTTCTGATAGCCAGGTATGTTTCGTATGGATTAGGTTGTTTTTTTTTCAGACATGACCCTATTATTAACCGTCTTCTGATAGCAAGGTATGTTTCGTATGGATTAGGGATTTTTTTTCATGCTCAACCCCATTATTTACCTGTCTTCTGATAGCCAGGTATGTTTCGTATGGATTAGGTTTTTTTTTTAGACATGACCCTATTATTAACCGTCTTCTGATAGCAAGGTATGTTTCGTATGGATTAGGGATTTTTTTTTCAGACATGACCCTATTATTAACCGTCTTCTGATAGCCAGGTATGTTTCGTATGGATTAGGTTTTTTTTTTTCAGACATGACCCTATTATTAACCGTCTTCTGATAGCCAGGTATGTTTCGCATGGATTAGGGATTTTTTTCACGCTCAACCCCATTATTTAACTGTCTTCTGATAGCCAGGTATGTTCCGTATGGATTAGGTTTTTTTTTTTCAGACATGACCCTATTATTAACCAACTTCTGATAGCAAGGTAAGTTTGATATGGATTAGATGGTTTTTCGACCCCATATTTACCAGTGTTTTGATAGCCAGATATGTTTGGTATGGATGAGGTGGTTTTTCAACCCCATTATTTACCTGTCTTCTGATAGCAAGGTATGTTTTGTATGGATTAGGGATTTTTTTCATAGTCAACCACATTATTTACCTGTCTTCTGATAGCCAGATATGTTTGGTAGGGATAAGGTGGTTTTTCAAACCCATTATTTACCTGTCTTCTGATAGCCAGGTATGTTTTGTATGGATTAGGGTTTTTTTTCATAGTCAACCACATTATTTACCTGTCTTCTGATAGCCAGATATGTTTGGTAGGGATTAGGTGGTTTTTCAAACCCATTATTTACCTGTCTTCTGATAGCCAGATATGTTTGGTAGGGATGAGGTGGTTTTTCAAACCCATTATTTACCTGTCTTCTGATAGCCAGGTATGTTTCGTATGGATTAGGGATTTTTTTTTCATGCTCAACCCCATTATTTACCTGTCTTCTGATAGCCAGGTATGTTTCGTATGGATTAGGTTGGGTTTTTTTCATGCTCAACCCCATTATTTACCTGTCTTCTGATAGCCAGGTATGTTTCGTATGGATTAGGTTTTTTTTTTCAGACATGACCCTATTATTAACCGTCTTCTGATAGCCAGGTATGTTTCGTATGGATTAGGGATTTTTTTTCATGCTAAGCCCCATTATTTAC
Organism: Mytilus edulis; assembly: GCF_963676685.1. NCBI lineage: Eukaryota > Metazoa > Mollusca > Bivalvia > Mytilida > Mytilidae > Mytilus > Mytilus edulis. The sequence continues at coordinate 10,492,247 of NC_092348.1, forward strand.
CTGTCTTCTGATAGCCAGGTATGTTTCGTATGGATTAGGTTGTTTTTTTTTCAGACATGACCCTATTATTAACCGTCTTCTGATAGCCAGGTATGTTTCGTATGGATTAGGGATTTTTTTTCATGCTCAACCCCATTATTTACCTGTCTTCTGATAGCCAGGTATGTTTCGTATGGATTAGGTTTTTTTTTTTCAGACATGACCCTATTATTAACCGTCTTCTGATAGCCAGGTATGTTTCGTATGGATTAGGGATTTTTTTTCATGCTCAACCCCATTATTTACCTGTCTTCTGATAGCCAGGTATGTTTCGTATGGATTAGGTTTTTTTTTCAGACATGACCCTATTATTAACCGTCTTCTGATAGCCAGGTATGTTTCGTATGGATTAGGGATTTTTTTTCATGCTCAACCCCATTATTTACCTGTCTTCTGATAGCCAGGTATGTTTCGTATGGATTAGGTTTTTTTTTTAGACATGACCCTATTATTAACCGTCTTCTGATAGCAAGGTATGTTTCATATGGATTAGGGATTTTTTTTTCAGACATGACCCTATTATTAACCGTCTTCTGATAGCCAGGTATGTTTCGTATGGATTAGGTTTTTTTTTTTCAGACATGACCCTATTATTAACCGTCTTCTGATAGCCAGGTATGTTTCGCATGGATTAGGGATTTTTTTTCATGCTCAACCCCATTATTTACCTGTCTTCTGATAGCCAGGTATGTTTCGTATGGATTAGTTTTTTTTTTTCAGACATGACCCTATTATTAACCGTCTTCTGATAGCAAGGTAAGTTTGATATGGATTAGATGGTTTTTCGACCCCATATTTACCTGTCTTCTGATAGCCAGGTATGTCTCGTATGGATTAGGTGGTTTTTCATAAGTAACTGGAGGTAAGGTTGGAACAGGAGGAGGTTCTGTTGGTTCTATTTTCGGTCGCAAGTTACGTTTCCGTAGCTGCACTGAAGACTGTGTTTCATCCTCATCACCTTTGCCCGTCTTTGAGGAAACTGATACATCGTCTCTCATAGACTGATCTGTATTTAAAATTGCTGAAATAACACAAAGTTTATAGAATATACGCAAGTAAAACATGAATGATTGTTGATTAAATCCAAAACAGAATATTTATATTTTCAAACAATTACGTACATATTCATTAATTGCCAAATGTTGCTTGATAAAAATGTCATTTGTGTTGTTATTTTCAACTTGCTAGCCTGTGTCTATGAAAATCTTCAATAATGGAAACTCTCAAACATTAATTGTAGACAAGAAAAGAATTCATGTCTTTTGCTTTGATCTAGCAATGCTGCATTGCTGGGAATTTTTCTTTTTTTTACTGTTTTTCTCAAACTTGTTAATATTAGTTTATGCCAAAAACACAAAAAAAAGGGTAAAAAAATTTGACATCAAAAGGCATTCATACATTATCGGCCCAAATTTGTAAAGATCATCATCAAAGAGCAAGAAGTCACATTCTGACCTTTTCAGCCATGTTGACTTTTTTGTTAATCTTGTCAAACTTTTTTAACCTGCCACTTGCTGTATGTGCCTGTCTGAAATCAGAAGCCTATGATTCAGTGGTTATGGTTTGTTCCTGTACGTGTGTATACATCATGTGTGTTTATTGTTTTGTACATAAATTTAAGCCTATAGTTTTCTCATTTGAATTGTTTAGTATTTGTCATTTCGTGGCCTTTTATAGCTTACTATATATTGATAAAACGTCTAGAATATATATTTTTTAGAAAAATACAGAAGTCATATTATAGCTTGTCCTTTATCATGTGTATATGGGTAACCAATATAACAGCAAGGGCAGATAATAATATGCCAGTAAAACCTGAAAAAGTGAATCAAATAGGCATTTATTTCAATAATGCATATGAAAATTGATAGGCCCAATCATAGGGGTCAAATTTCAATGGAAAATCAACAACAGATCTCTTCTGTATACATTGTACATGGTATAAGGTCAAAATGAATGTGTATTGTATGGTCCAAAGCTGATGCAGGCTGTTATAACAATATACATGTATAATAAAAACAAAAAACAAAATTCTACAAAATATTTAAAGTATCAATTTTTCTTTAATATTGTAGTCTTATAACCCTTTAATGCTTGCTGTTCTATGACCAAGGCTCCATGTTGAAGCATGTACTTTGGTTTACTTTTACAAATTGTGACTTGGATGGAGAGTTGTCTCATTGACACTCATGTCCCATCTTCTAATCTAGTTAAGCTTATATCCTCATGATCTTTGTACAAAGACTTCATCAAATCAACAACATCAAATATACACAAATAAATGAAACCTCATCATCAGTAGCTATATATAGAACATTTTTCATTGTAATATATATATATATATATATATACCAAACTTACGTATTTTGTTAGTTCTCTTAGTTGATCCTTCATCATTTATTGAGAACATTTGCACGGACTTACTTTGAAAGTGTTAGTTAGTAACAATAAAGTTTTTATGACGGTTATAGTAACAGACAAGTAATATTGCAGTTTTGGCAAAAAACAATAAGTAGATGTAAACATGGTAAATGTCTATTTCTTTCATAATAACAATTGCCTGATATTTTATGTAATCAACTCTATACAAGTATGTATGCACGCTACTCATGCTTCTGTTTATGCAGAAAACACTTTATTGTTAAAACTATTTGTTTAAATAGTTCAGCATCATTGTGCCAGGTTAGTTAAATAACGGCATTGGAGGGAAAAAAATGACTCATGTGCTAATTGTTTTTTTTATTTAACAGCTTTGACGTCATGTGTGTCCTTTAAAAAATACTGCTAAAAAGGTCGTCATGAATTTGTCTGTTTATGGTAATAAACCGAATTCCAAAATCAAATAAATATTTTAGTATACACTAAAACTTTGACATTTGGTTTGTTGTACATGTTGTATGCAATGTACATGATGTAGGTCTATAAATAAGGGTGTGGCCTTACTTTTTTTTAAGTCAGCACTAAGAACAACAGAATGTACATTAATAAATACATGTACAGTGTATGTAGAATCATGTTGATTCATCAAACCAACTTTCTTATACACTTCTGTATTGGTTTGTTAAATCAAACCTACATTGATACTTACATAGTTTTTCTTTCTCTCTTTCTTTGTCCTTTTCTTTGTCAATTTTATCCTTCTCCCCCTTCTCTTTTGGTTTTTCCTGTGCTTTCTGTTGTTCTTTTGTATGTGACCTCAAGGTCCGTGTAGACTTTTGATTTGCTTCATCTTTTTTCTCCTCCTCCTTGCCTTTTTCTGCTTCCTTTTCCTCTTCTGTCATTTCTGGTTTTCCAAGTGTATCCTCATCCGTCAGTCCATCTTCTTCCTCTTTTATAACTTTATCGTTTTCTTTTGATACAGAGGCTGTGTTACTCCCCCTTGAGGATGGTCGTGATGATGTCGGACTGGATGGTCGCAGTGATTCCTGTGATAAGAGTGACAACACAGGGCCACCGACAGCAGACGACACTTGTGTTGTCTCCCCTGGGTTTAACACGTATGGCAAAGCTGCCTTTGACACATGAATTTTTAATGATTCTGATTCACTAGAAGATGAGGATGAACTTTTTTGTGGAATAATAATTTTTAATGGTGGAACTTTTGGTGAGCAAGAGCGACTGTCTTTCTCTTTATCACTTCTTGGTGAATTTCTAATGTCTTTGTCTAACCGTGCAGGGGACGATACCCTATCACTATCAGACTTCCCAGATAGATTACTATCATCTTCAAGACGGGGTGAAGAAGCAGACCTCAATTCCCACTTCAATCCACTGGTTGTCACTAATGATTCAGAGCTATTATCACCAGAAGCCCCGTTACTAGGTCCAACATTTGAAGAGACTACATTACTAGAAATACTATTTCGTCGAGGAAAATTTGAGAAACATTGTAAATTGTTACTTGTATTAGTCCGTTCTGTTGAAGTAAAAGGTAGAACTGAAGTTAAACTATTCACTGAATTAGTAGTGACAGACTGAGATATAGATGAAGACAACGTTCTATGATTTGATGAATTTTGACTGTATAATTTATCTTCTTTTAATCGAGTTGAATCAACAACACTTGGAATGTAATCCCATTTATCACTATTACTTTTAACGTCTGCTGAATCACGATTATTTCCTTGCGCAGTAAACGATTCCTGTTTTGGCATCTCTGATGTAAAAAAGTTCCTAGAGGAATCCATGCTTTGACTGTCTGGCTCTAAGTTATCAAGCCGTTCAAAACTTTGAAATTCCAAATTAGGATTAATCACAGATGATGTCACATTATTTTTTGTTAGCACATTTGTTGATGAAATATCACTTTCATTTTCAACTTGACATGTTTTTGTATTGTTTATTTTTGCCTCAAGGTGAGGGTCATAAAGGTCACTATCCACACTTGAAACATTGCTATCAGCTGGAGAAAAAGATCGCTTGTCACTCATTCCCATAATAACACTGTATGAGGTCACTTCCTTTTGTTTGTCACTTACTTCATCCCCTGTTTCTCGATGAAATTTTAAAAAGAGTCTTGGGGATTCCTGTGCCTTTGGAATTAACATCCTGCGACTACTTGGTCCCTGTGAGCTTCCAAAACCATAAGTTCCATCAGATTTAGCAAGCCTTGATGTGATCAGATCTGTGAAGATATAAGAATTACATTTTAACAGTGTTACTATGATTCTATATTCACAAACATATATATAAGGGCTGTTTCATGAAAAAACATACCTTGGACTTTGAAATCTCTACTTTGGAGAGTGTCAAATACATAATGTACATAATGTATGTATATAAAGTGAAAATGTGTTTTAAAACCCCCATTTTCTACTTGAGATTGGCTATACCAAGTCAGGAATATGGCAGTTGTTTTCCACTAGTTTGATGTGCATGATGTGTTTTTGATTTTGTCAGCAGCCATTTGATAAAGGACTTTCCATTTAAATGATTTTGAATTTTCCTTGGAGTTCAGTATTTTTGCTATTTCACTTTTAATTTCTGTACAGATGTCTCCTTAGGCATGTTATCACATTTATTAGTTGTTTGTACACTTTCATTTTTGCTTGAAAGCCTTTGGAGCTCAATTTAGATAGAATAAGAATTAGTTCAAGAGCCCTTTCACACCAGCCTATCTAGAGGAGATTTTCAAAGATTTAGGAAATATATATTCTATCACTGCAGCAAGTGTTTTGTGATATTCCTTCACTAGGGACATTTAAATTTTAAAATTTAAAGCACAAGGCTTTCCAAGCTTTTTAAATAATTCAAATTTAACTGTTTAGAGTGGAGAAACATCGTAATACATCAGTTATAGTGGTGGAATCTGTTTCTTTAATGAACTTTATCCTTCCTTTTCAAACATTTGCAGAAAGTTAAGTTCCTTTTATTTGACTTCATACCGCAAGGTCACTTTTTTTTAAGACATCACAATCATGACAATAGGAAAGTAAGTGATCTTTTCAAGGAGTGTTCACTCATAATTTAAACATGTTAAATATAATATCATTACAACATTAATTGGAAAATAATGAAAAAATCTTTGATAAATGTAACTAAGGCTATATAGCTACTTTGATCATTTCTCATCTTTTAAATCAAATACTTCTGTTCACTAAATCTTCCTAATTTTTAGTAAGACTGTAATAACTTGTTCATTTTCAGTAGGAAGGTGTCATAAATGACAGACAGTTATAGTGTAATTAACCTTTAACACGTAAAAAATAAAGGTCAGGTAAAATATCAATTTTCCTTTCTTTTCTGGTATTAAATATATTAACAAATTTATATTGTCACTTTCTCACTTGGCTTATTAATAAAGCAAATCTCTCTAAAAGTCTGCTGATGTAAAACAGATCTATTATTATTATTTTTTTTAAAAGTGATACTGAAACTGATTATCATCATCAACACCTTAGTCATCATTTTAAAATATATTAGTTCTCAATCTTTTTCTTCTAATATAGAACTAGAGCTCTTACAACATCCAATAAAATGTTTGCTTTACATGCCTATAATATCTGTAGCTATTAAAATTTGATTTACTAATGTACATGTATACATAATATAATATTATGAGCATGCATGTAAAGTTTACATGTATGCTCATTATATTATGGTATGTATACATGTATATTAGTGTTATAAACAAAACTTCATTTAAGAATTGAATGCTTCTTTTTGTAACTTCATTGGGGTGTAAAAGCATTGACCGAAGTACATTTTGAATGATGCGCTGAAGCGCTTCATTCTAAAAATGTGCGCACGGTCAACGCTTTTACAACCCAATGAAGGTACAAAAAGAAGCATTCAATACTTATAATTACATTTTTTTAGATATGATCATGAAAATACGAATTTTATATTTTTTTATATTTAATTCACCTGTACACTTTATTATGGGACCATGTGTTATCATGAATGAAAAGTTTTATTGAGTAATGCAATTGCATAAGGAATAACACGTGATGTACAATTAGCCAATCAGAATAAAGTATTATAATGAAACATACATCTGATGTAATTATAAGTATGATTAACTTGTGTCTCATCGATTTTGCTTTAATTTAGCAAATAAAATATGTTTAAACTAAACATGTCTTTTTATACAAGTTATATATGTACTGTTTCATAATAAGCATTTTACCCCATAACCTATCTTTTGAAAGAACTACAGCTGATTCCATTAAGTGTGTAGGGAAAGGAAGAATCCTTGGTTAGCTGAATTGTGAAGTCATTATTAGGTAAGGTATACAACCCTCCTTTCAAAGTAGTCTAGTCTTACAGACAGATCCATTAGTTATCTGTCGGACTAGTCCACTATTAAAGGAGGATAGTTTACCTAGCATAATAATGACTTTACAGTTCAGATAACTGAAAGTTAACAAAGGATTTTAACTTTCCCGACTGTAATAACTTGAATATGTGTTTTGTGTCCTTTCATTAAATATATAAGTATAAGTCTTGTACCTTTTTCTTCATTATCAGAGTTCCTGAAATCCTCCTCTTTTAACGAGGAAATACTTTCGGGTGAGGCAGGAGACCTCATATCATCCAGACTGGAACTATCACTACTTGATGTTATGATCTCCTTCCTCAGTAACTTGCCCATATCAAGTGAGCTAGCCAAGTCAACCGGTGACTTCCCAGTAATGTTCTGTTGAAGTGGATTAGCTCCATGTTTCAACAGTAACTCCACAAGCTATAAAAAGAAAATACTAGTTATTTTATAGAGGAACTAAAGCACTTTAATTATTATTCATCTAGCAGGGATTACAATAGACCAAAAAAAAATGTACTGATAAATTCTTATTTTAGCAATAACTTATCAATGTTTTCAGTCAATTAAATTCTAACCTGAGGCATGGTTAGCAAAAAAAAAGTCAATACTAGTACTAGTAATTACCAGACCAGCAATAAATACAAGTAACAAGTGGTAAACGTGGTAAATACTGGTCAATTGAAATTTTGATTGGACATTTTTTTATAATAACCAAAGCATGCCTGGTTAAATGGAAAAGTTTCGTAACAGAACAGAAAGTTACTTGCAACATGTGTTACTACACTTTACACTGTCAACTTTATGATGATGCAATACCAATGGTATCTTTATCAACAAAATCGCTGACAATCGTTGACAATTTTCTAGTGAAGGTAGAAATAATTGTATCTTTAATAACTAAATCACTGACAATTGTTGGACAATAATAATTTTATCAACTGCTATATAAAATCATTTTCATTCTTCAAATAATTTTGAAAATTTGAATCTATGTTAATTGATCAAATTCAGCAGCAACAGCCAGCTGTCTACAAAAATGTTCAGATTTTTTTAAATGATTTACAATACCACAACCAGGCCACTTACTTTATTATGAGCATTAATGACAGCATCATGTAATGGTGTGTCATTTTCTAGACCCTGAACATTGACATTCGCACCAGCTTTCAACAGCTGCTTAGCAACTTGTACCCATCCTCTATTACAAGCTTCATGTAATGGGGTCCAACCTGAATTGGAAAATTGTACATGTACAATGTAACTTTCAATGATAAGTGTGATTAAATAATAAAATGGAGAATGGGGACACATATGATGCCCACGCTTCCATAAAATATTATAAAGGGACATAACTCAAAACAATAATAGTGACACTATCAAAATTTGAACTTGATCTGAGTTTTGTGGTAATAAGTATTGTGTATAAGTTTCTTAAGATTTGGTTGAGGTAACTGAAGTAAGAGAACAAAAACTTTTGCATTTTTATTCTATTTATAAAGATGCATAACTTGAGAAGGGTTAAAGTAACACCACCAAAACTCAAACTTGATCTGTATGTTGTGGTAATAAGCATTGTGTATAAGTTTCATAACATATGGTTGAGGCAAACTTATGTTAGAGAACGATAACTTAACATTTTGCAATTTTTCCATTTATAAAGGGGCATAACTCTAAAATTGTTAAAGTGACACCACCAAAACTCAAAACATGATCAGTGTTTTGTGGTAACAAGCATTGTGTATAAGTTTCATAATATTTGGTTAAGGCAAACTTAGGTTAGAGAATGGTAACTAAACATTTTGCAAATTTTTCAATTTAAAAAGGGGCATAACTCTAAAATTGTTAAAGTGACACCATCAAAACTCAAACTTGATCAGTGTTTTGCGGTAATAAGCATTGTGTATAAGTTTCATAACATTTGGTTCAGGCAAACTCAAGTAAGAGAACAAAAACCAATTTGGAAAGTACTTACATGGGTAAAACTTAATGCCCCCTCAGCTACAGTGGGGGCATAATAATCAAAACAATTTTCTTATGCTTAAAGTATGAAGTCATATTAAATTAATTACCTTTAAAATGAGAAGATCAGAGGCTTTAGTTGAGTTTTCGTTGCTGAAGGCAGTATGGTAGCCTGCCGTTAAGGATGTTGTCTGTTGTTTGTTTAGAGAATTTGTTGATGATGGCATAACTTTGTCTCAGTTTTTTTTAATTAAAGATGTATTCTGGTCATAATCAATTAATATTAACACGATGTACTTAAATGATGTACTAAGCAAGTTAAAAGTGACAAAAACTGAATCCATAACTAAATTGTTCTACCTTCATAATACTTTTTTCATTGAAGCATAAACAAATCTTATGTATGTAATATATGTGTGAGGTCTCTTGTTAAACAAGTTTATTACCTGCGAAATCAGCCACATTAACATCAGCCCCAGCCTTGATAAGTTTCTTTATCTGTTTGACATCTCCTTTAATAGCTGCTATATGTAGAGGTGTCTCTCCTCTCTCATTTCTTTTGTGTACTTTCTTATCTATAGGTGTTCTTTTTGGTACTGGGATGTTTGGCTGTGGAGAGGCTGGTTTATTTGTTGTTGAATCTGAAATTCAATTTAAGATTATTAATTTTAAATGCCAGTTTGCGCTAAGAGTACCCAACTCTATTGCTTTATAAGCTTTTCTTATAAAGTGTTGACATAAACATCCTAAATAGGCCAGAGTCAGTCAACCACATTTATGCCTGGGAAACCATAAGCCCATGGTTTGTCAATCTAAATATTCAAGTGACATATGTTATTTGTTTTACCTTAACAATAATAATAATAATAATTCTTTATTTAAAGAGGGTTACACAGTTAGCTGTAAAGCTAATCTTCCCTGAGGCCCTCATGAAATACAAAGAAATATAACAAACAATTACAAAATATCAAACAGACACACATACATGAATAATGAAATAAAAAATTGTTAATATGAAATATACAATTTTCAAAACAGGTAAAAGTTACAAATTCATATATGACATGTATAGTATTGGCATCAACAATATCATAAGTTTGAGTGAGTGTATGAAAATTATTATGCATATAAAAAACGCACAGCTTCTTAATATTCCATCAAGTAATTTTTTAAATCTTTTTTGAATGAGCTTGTACTTGAGTTTGATTTTTTCAGGGATATTGGTAAGTTATTCCATAGAAGAAAAGATTGATGGAGTAAATGCTTTATCATGTAAAGATCTGCTAAGTACCACTTTAAGTATGTATTGATTGATAGACAGAAAGTGTGTCAAAAGAACTTATTTAACCATTCATGCTTTTTTCTCAAACTTTTGGTAAAAACAATAAACATGTGTATCCAAAAATGTGCAAAACATGTATTCTGCTTATATGAAATTATTTGAAAAAGAAAGAAAACAAGACTTTTTATCCTTTGAAAATGGCTCTCAATAATCTAACTGTATATATAATTCGTCTAAACTTCAGCCAAACAATGTAAGATCTGTAAAGGAGTAAGTTCGGTAAGGGCCATATTTGGCCCCAATTATAGTCCATAGTTACTAGACAATAAATGTTTCAAGTTGCCGTAAAGACATGAGAGAAAGTTGAACAGAAGTGTTTTTGTCAAAGTTTAATTCTAACACGTTGATTTTTACATCAACATAAGGGATGTAGGTGAAATTTGACAAAATCAGCTGGATTTCAACCCAATAAAGGACCAGGAAACATAGAGTGCAGGCGTCGACAAGCTTAATATTCAAATAAGACATGTGAAATGTCTTCATAAACATTATTTTAAAAGATCTTTGTTGTCAACGTATGCGCTCTATGTTTCCTGTCCAATAATCTATGGAAATTTACTCATTTTCATTGATTTTTTAGTGAAAAATCAATATGAGTACAACTTGTGACGTCATAATGAAACGCAGAAACGTAAAATTTTCGACAAAATGGCTTATATCCTATCGAGTCAATGTATTAGCTATAATTTATCGTGATATTGGTCAATGAATCCGAATTTGAAAGGAGTAGGTCCGGTAAGGGCCGATTTCGGCCTCAATTTTCAAGTTCATCTAACGAAAGATTTTAGACACTTTCTAAACACTTAAGTGTCTATTTCAATTGATTCAATTAGTTAATGGGGAAGATTTTAACTTAATAAGTCATTTAAAACGCTCCGATTCAAGCTTAAATGCGAAAAATCTATCAAATATGCCAAAAATCGTCACTTTTCAGATGATTTTTGTCAAAAATGAAAGTGGCCGCATCCGTGTTCATCCTCAACCTTTATATATATTATGTATTATCATCAAATACAACTTACATTTCAATATTATGAATGAACACGAATGCGGCCACTTTCATTTCAGACGGAAACCGTTTAAAAGTTAACTAAAATGCTACAATTGTGAAGATTTCAGTAATTTAGCATGACTTAATGATGCTAGTACCGGATATATGTGCATTGTTTTGTCAAAAACAGTCCATATTTATGTAGTAGAAGCATTCTACTTCGCAATAAATATCTAAACGATTACATTTTCACAATTTTCTAAAACTGCTATATTTTGAGGCCAAAAAGGGGTCTTACTGAACCTACTCCTTTACGCTAAAAAGGGGGCCATTTTAGGACCTTATCGAACATACTCCTTTGCTTTTGCAATTTTTTTTGTTCTTCCCTTGCCAGGATTTGAACCCCTGCTACTGAGATTTAGTGACACCAAATCGCCTTGTACTGTATCCGACATGCTAGACCACTCCGCCACCTAGGCTTCATATATATATATATATATATATATATATATTTTTTATCAATATTAAACCATGAGACTTCAATACATTTAAACTATTCTGTTTAGAAATATTAAAGCTAAACAAAATCATATTGCTCAGTTTTGCCAATTTCTAGGAATATGTCACAGCCTAAGGAAGACTTTTGACTATATTGTTGGATGACTGTCCTCGACATACAGTTTTGATTGCCCCCTTGATATCATATGTAAGTTTTTTGGTTCACCAACGTAGAAACCTGTTTTTACCTTGTGAGTTTTCATCTGTCATACGCATTAGGATCAACATCTGTTGCCTCTCAGACAGAGGGCCTGTACGTGGTGATGTTATCCCACTGGTGGGGGTTTTTGGTAGCTGGACAATCCCCTGGGGTGGTGAGATGTCAGAGTTAAAAGTCTTCTTTCTCTTTGGTGTAACTTTTTTATCTGTAACAAAAATGTACAACATCATTTAAAGGATAGAAATGACAAAAATAACTAGAGGTTCAGTGATTTCCTCTTTATATGATTATCAAGTCCAAAAGTCTGATATTTTCTCCCCAAACATCATGTTTCATAATTTTACTCTGATCTTCATAAATTCTATTTATTTGGCTCTGGATGTTAAGCAACCAACAAACAATCAATCAGATTTAATTAACTGTCATGTCTTTCTATTTTCAAAAATTTGCTGAATTTTAATCCTTTCAGAGAGTGTTCAATGAGTAACAGATGTATGTAATTATCAAATCTTAGGTCAACCAAAGCAATGATCAGAACTAGCTGAATGACAATATATATATTTTCTTAGTTTAAGTACTGACAATATGTTTTTTCTAAGTCTAGGAACTAGCATTATATAATTACTATGTTTAAGAACTGACAAATGTATAGGTACTAACAACATACATGTCATATTTACAAAGTTTAGGCCACAATTAAAAATATTTCACTTTGCCCAAACCGGACCCATGATGACTGGGTGTGGGTAGGTAGGTAGGCAAATTCCTTTTTTTTTTTTATCAGAATTTGCATGAAAATATTAAAAGATCTTAAAACAGTATATCTTTCTGTCCGTCAAACCTTTGTAGAGACAACCAAAAGCCATGAATTTAAAACCTCTATAAATAAATTAGTCTACTATATGATTTGTATCCTGAGATGTTTATAACCCTAACAATTGCTAAATGTGTGAAAGGGCTGGTGGATATATGAAGTGATTTTCAACAGTTACATCAACACGATGCAAGTGTAAACAACGTGATACCAATATACGACCAAAAAAAATTCATTTTTTGCGGTCATATAAAAATATATCAGCTGATTATGTAATGATTAAAATTTGTTTGCAGTTTTTAAATCCTATATCTATTAAAATAGATTAAATGTCCTAAAATATTTATATGAATCATTATCTACCATCCAAAGTTTGTGACTTTTTTATGTTTTGAAAACATATCTTATATTTTATATTTATCACACAGGTAAACTAATTTGGCTATAAATAGATCAAAGCATGTTCTGTAGAATCTCCAATCAAAAAATGTATTTGTTATAATTTTATTTCTTTAAATAATCAAGTTTAAATTTTTGAAAATAATCATTATTGATAAAATATAATTGCATGAAGTTAATGTTTTCTGAAGACTATTTATTTTTAAAAATAAGGTCATGGTTCTAGAGGCTTCCTCACAAATTTGAATAAAAATCCAATATGGCGTCCATAACATGTGTTTACTTTTGCACATGTGAAAAAAATATTTCTGACAAAAGTCAGATTTCTCTTGTCAAAAGGGATTTATATTTATATTGCAATACATTATTCAGAAGGAGTTACATTCAGTTAAGATTATATTTCTGATTCTGTGAGCAATTATAGTTTTATCAAATTCTCCCCAACAGCAACTACTGATCTTGTCTAATGAGACTTGTAAATTAGAACTATTTGAATAAAAGGGCATCTAATTTACATGATAAAGGAAGATTATAATTAAAGACAACAATTTATCAAGAAATAATTCCTTTTTATTCAGTAAAAACAAAATCTTCTTGCAAGAATGTAAATTCGCAACTTCCGAATCCATTTCCAGTCAGAATAACATTGAAAATATTTGATTGCACATGGTTTTGAACAAATCTACCTGAATATTCTTATCAGATATTTGATAACACGATGAAATTAACATTGAGCATATAGGTAAGGGTTTGGTAGTACAGACAACTACAGCGTAAAAAAACTGTGCCACTTCACATGTTTTACTTCTTTACGTTTGCTAAACAGTTAAATCAGAAGATAAAAACAGAATATCAATTAACTGTGTGTCTTATACGGTTTCTTTTATTCTTACTCACAGTTACTTTCAAACGCAAAGACGACAAACATTAAGTTTTATACGATGACTGAGTGGACACGAAAAAAAAAATTTCTTCAAAAAAACGTCAAAAAAAGAATTTGAGTCGGCGGGTTTATTTTGGGTCGGTCGCGTTTGGGCAAACATACAATCTTTTTATTTTGGTCTTAGGTACTGACAGGACCATGATGACTTACAACATATGTTTCCAAATTATATTTAAATCTGACTATCAAATTTATGTTATAACTAGTTCTGGTTACATGTAGTTACCCAAATAAGCCCTAGTCCTCAGCAGAAAGAGTAAGAGATGATAATTATGGACCGACTTAAAAGTCTTTCATATCACAACCTACCTTCTTCGTCGTGTGGGGGTGATTCTGATGATAAGATCTTTCTCTTCAGCGATTTGTTTTCTGACTGTGGTGTCCGTACAAAAATAGGCTTCTCCTTCAAGAAAAAGTTTTTAAGCTTCATAAACATTTTGTAATTTCAGTAATTCATAAAACCTTTAAACAAAACCAACTTCTTAAACAAATGAAATCTAAACAGACATCTATTTTTCATTTGAACATTAATATGATTTGTCTCGTCTCATAATTTGTGTTGGCTGATAAAAATACTCTTTAACAAACTATAAATAAAGAGCTGCTGAACCAAACTGTAATAAATCTACATTAGCACTTTCTAAATGTTGTCAAATGTGATGTTAGTTCTAATTAACCCCTGCAAAATAGAGACAAAGTAAAGGTGATTTCACAGATAAAAATCGTCTAAACCATGTACAGACGTGACAACTTTGTATTACACAGATAAAATAACACTATTCTCATATATGTCTATTAATATAATCTTAATGAAGTTTTTTTGAAGAAGATTTGTAAACCTGATCTGTTCACATACATTCACAGAAAGGCAGAGTTTTCATATCAATAAATTCAGAAACAATAAGATTTATTATGCGCCTGTCCTAAGTCAGGAGCCTCTGGCCTTTGTTAGTCTTGTATTATTTTAATTTTAGTTTCTTGTGTACAATTTGGAAATTAGTATGGCGTTCATTATCACTGAACTAGTATATATTTGTTTAGGGGCCAGTTGAAGGACGCCTCCGGGTGCGGGAATTTCTCGCTACATTGAACTTTGAAGACCTGTTGGTGACCTTCTGCTGTTGTTTTTTTCTATGGTCGGGTTGTTGTCTTTTTGGCACATTCCCCATTTCCATTCTCAATTTTATTAAGTTCAAATTCAAATAATATAACGGAACTGTAAACAACAATCATATAAGTGTGAGGTTGATAATGTTTCATTTTGTCAGTTTGTATGAATCTCCTCTTATTGAATTTACCTACATGTAGGAGTTCAGTATATTTGTTTATTTTTTAGTAAACTGAAAATAGTTACAATAAGCCTGATCATGATAATAGATAAAAGTTCAAATTAATTAGAGAAAATGACTTATTTTCCAAGAACTATTATCAGATTTTATTTATGGTTTGTAGAAAGCTTTTGCCAGTAGAAAAGGTATTCAGCTTACATCAGGGACTATAAAGGGAGAGGGGCACATAGGTAGGACAGAAGAGCACAGAGGAAAGGCAGAGGGGAATTGTGTCTCTCTATTTTGGGCTAGCTAGGTCAATGTAAGAGTAGTCTATAGCCATGATAGCATGATCATTTAATAATTGATATCTAAAATCTTAGCTACATTTGTATACTGTAAATTCAGAAATTATTGCAAGGTTTTTATTATTGCGAAGAATGCGTCTGAGTTGTAAACGCACTAATTCTAACTCGCATTTTGAAATATTTATATGAATTTAACAGGATTTTTCTTCAAAATCATAAAAATTAAAATCGCATTTAAGTCTAAAATGACAAAATCGCAGTAATAAACATGATAAATGCACGCAATAATTTACTAAATTTACAGATGACAAAAAGAAATGGATAAGGTTATAAAAGTGGTGTGAGGTACTTATATGAACTATGTTTTATGTCAATTAACCATATTGGTTCAGTTACATGTAGCTATTACAATAAGATAATTTGACTCTTTATTTTACCTTGAATCTAAAAGACTACACCAAAATTATGTAGTAAGTTACCAACCGTGTTAACAATGGATTTTCAACTAATGATGTGACATTAAGAAAAACCAGATGCTCCGCAGGGCGCAGCTTTATACGACCGCAAAGGTTGAACCCCGAACGGTTGAGGAAAGTATGGACACAACATTCAAGCTGGATTCAGCTCTAAATTTGGATTGTGATTAAATAGTTGACACAGCATAGGTTTCTGACACAGAATGAATGTGGTCTTATGAACTTAAAAAAAAAATTTGCCTTTGAACAATTCACTATGCTGTTGAATAAAAATCCTCTCAAAAAAATATTTGAAGAAATTTTATTTTTATTTATGAAATCTGAAATGAGAAAAACTTTCGCTTATTCCAAAACTGATCTCAATTCAAATTTCTAATGGAGTTTGCAACAATAACTGCTCATTTAAATAACTCATAAAATATTAAAATGTAAAAAAAAAGTGCTTGTTATCACTGAATGGTAAAGATTGTTTTAATTTATCAGTTGGTAGTAATGGTGAAAATACATTGATTATTGTATAAAACAATGATTTAAGTTGATTCAACTACTATTCTGGACAAAGAAAGATAACTCAAATTTACAAAGAATATTGAAAATATCATGCTATTGCACAAATATCTATTCTGGACAAAGAAAGATAACTCCGATTGAAAATTGATTGCAATTGCACAATATTGTGAAATTAGATATTTCTTGCTATTGCGCAATACTGTCAATTGAAAATATCTTGCTATTGCACAAATATCTATTCTGGACAAAGAAAGATAACTCCAATTGAAAATTGATTGCTATTGCACAATATTGTGAAATTAGATATTTCTTGCTATTGCGCAATACTGTCAATTGAAGATTTCTTGCTATTGAACAATACTGTGCAATTGAAAATTTCTTGCTATTGCACAATACTGTACAATTGAAGATTTCTTGCTATTGCTGAATACTGTGCAATTGAAAATTTCTTGCTATTGCACAATACTTAATATAATAATTTTGAATCCTGATTTGGACCAACTTGAAAACTTTGCCCATAATCAAAAATCTAAGTACATGTTTAGATTCAGCCTATCAAAGAAGCCCAAGAATTTAATTTTTGTTAAAATCAAACTTAGTTTAATTTTGGACCCTTTGGACCTTAATGAAGACCAATTTGAAAACGGGACCAAAAATTAAGAATCTACTAACACAGTTAGATTTGGCATATCAAAGAACCCCAATTATTCAATTTTTGATGAAATCAAACAAAGTTTAATTTTGGACCCCGATTTGGACCAACTTGAAAACTGGGCCAATAATAAAAAATCTAAGTACATTTTTAGATTTAGCATATCAAAGAACCCCAAAGATTCAATTTTTGTTAAAATCAAACTAAGTTTAATTTTGGACCCTTTGGACCTTAATGTAGACCAATTTGAAAACTTGACCAAAAATTAAAAATCTACATACACAGTTAGATTCGGCATATCAATAACCCCAATTATTCAATTTTTGATGAAATCAAACAAAGTTTAGTTTTGGACCCTTTGGGCCCCTTATTCCAAAACTGTTGGGACCAAAACTCCCAAAATCACTCCCAACCTTCCTTTTGTGTTCATAAACCTTGTGTTTAAATTTCATTGATTTCTATTCACTTATACTAAAGTTATTGTGCAAAAACCAAGAATAATGCTTATTTGGGCCCTTATTTGGCCCCTTATTCCTAAACAGTTAGAACAAAAACTCCCAAAATCAATCCCAACCTTCCTTTTGAGGTCATAAACCTTGTGTCAAAATTTTATTGATTTCTATTTACTTAAACTAAAGTTATAGTGCGAAAACCAAGAAAATGCTTATTTGGGCCCTTTTTGGCCCCTTATTCCTAAAATATTGGGACCAAAACTCCCAAAATCAATCCCAGCCTTCCTTTTGTGGTCATAAACCTTGTGTTATAATTTCGTAGATTTCTATTCACTTTTACTAAAGTTAGAGTGCGAAAACTAAAAGTATTCGGACGACGACGACGACGCCATCGTGATAGCAATATACGACGAAAAAATTTTCAAATTTTGCGGTCGTATAAAAAATCCTTACAGTCCATGCAGTCCTTTAGATTGTAAATTGACATATTATTAGCACAATTTTGAACAATAAACATGTATAATCAAAACATCTATCTTTCTTGGAAGAATATTAACCTGACAAAGGACATATATAAAAAAAATCATAAGAAAAAAAAGATAAGGTTTTAAGGATAGTTATCTTAAATGAATAGACACATTTATCATGTATTTCAATAAAATACTTTCATTTTTTAAGTAAAATTGAGAATGTGTATTTTAAAGCAAGCAGTACAGGGTACCAAATTTAAAACTTACTAAAATGTAATGCTTTATCATGTGTAGACCTGATTAAGGTGAATTATACATGCTTATTTACAAAACACCTGTCATTATATACCACACTGACAAACACCTGTAATTTACTGAGAATTCGACACAGGTGTGGAAAATGTGTCAATAACATGTACAAATTATTAACATATAAATAATACTTAAGTTTGCATTTATCTATTTACAATGATAAACATGATAAACATTTGTAAACATGCATTGTTCAAACACAAAACAGACCTATCAATATCCTGTTAAGGATAGGTTTGATGGTTACACACACATATATATAATTAATAAGCTAATAACCTGCTCATTCACATTTACCTTAAAATACCAATAAACCTATTTTACCTCATTTAGCTCTAGATCTTAAACTTAGAAGGAATCTTATATAAAATACTAATAAACCTATTTTACCTCATTTAGCTCTAGATCTTAAACTTAGAAGGAATCTTATATAAAATACCAACAAACCTATTTTACCTCATTTAGTTCTAGATCTTAAACTTAGAAGGAATCTTATATAAAATACCAACAAACCTATTTTACCTCATTTAGCTCTAGATCTTAATCTTAGAAGGAATCTTATATAAAATACCAATAAACCTATTTTACCTCATTTAGTTCTAGATCTTAAACTTAGAAGGAATCTTATATAAAATACCAACAAACCTATTTTACCTCATTTAGTTCTAGATCTTAAACTGAGAAGGAATCTTATATAAAATACCAATAAACCTATTTTACCTCATTTAGTTCTAGATCTTAAACTTAGTAGGAATCTTATATAAAATACCAATAAACCTATTATACCTCATTTAGTTCTAGATCTTAAACTTAGAAGGAATCTTATATAAAATACCAATAAACCTATTATACCTCATTTAGCTCTAGATCTTAAACTTAGAAGGAATCTTATATAAAATACCAATAAACCTATTTTACCTCATTTAGTTCTAGATCTTAAACTGAGAAGGAATCTTATATAAAATACCAATAAACCTATTATACCTCATTTAGTTCTAGATCTTAAACTTAGAAGGAATCTTATATAAAATACCAATAAACCTATTATACCTCATTTAGCTCTAGATCTTAAACTTAGAAGGAATCTTATATAAAATACCAATAAACCTATTATACCTCATTCAGCTCTAGATCTTAAACTTAGAAGGAATCTTATATAAAATACCAATAAACCTATTTTACCTCATTTAGCTCTAGATCTTAAACTGAGAAGGAATCTTATATAAAATACCAATAAACCTATTATACCTCATTTAGTTCTAGATCTTAAACTTAGAAGGAATCTTATATAAAATACCAATAAACCTATTATACCTCATTTAGTTCTAGATCTTAAACTTAGAAGGAATCTTATATAAAATACCAATGAACCTATTATTCCTCATTTAGCTCTAGATCTTAAACTTAGAAGGAATCTTATATAAAATACCAATGAACCTATTATACCTCATTTAGATCTAGATCTTAAACTTAGAAGGAATCTTATATAAAATACCAATGAACCTATTATACCTCATTTAGCTCTAGATCTTAAACTTAGAAGGAATCTTATATAAAATACCAATAAACCTATTATACCTCATTTAGATCTAGAAATAGAATTATCATAAATAAGAACCCCTATGATATAGAACAGGGTAAAAATATCAGTTAAATGAAGACGAACTTCTCAAAAAGTACAACTTTCAGAAAATCTTCATAAATACCAACCTTTCTAGGAGGCGATTTTTTGTCAGACATATCCAAGAATGGGAACACTGTGTATTGTAGAGACGGCATGCAGACCCCTTGATTCGTCGTATTAGGTTTTTATACATTGATACGTTGACAGTAAACAATCTCCAACTCTTTTCTTGTTTCTTGTATATTTCATCTGAAATAAAAACAATTTAACTTCGAATGTACTACTTTAAAGGCTTTTACATTCCTTGGTTTTCCAATTTCGGGTTTTGAGCATTTCTGATGTTCAATTTGTATCATAGCTTATCAAGGTGTTTTTCGGGAAAAGTCCATTCACTGCCTTTTGGATAATTATACACCAAATTTATGTCATTTTTTTAATAGGTTAGTGGGATTATGATCAGTCTGATGACTTCATGACATGATTAATAAAAATTTATCATGAGAAAGGGTTCTTTTTATCATCATGATCATGTTTATAAGACGAATGCTAGAAAACTGTTTATGTTCAAGATACATTTGTGATATGTATATATATATATATCATTCCTTTTTAAACATTTAGGAAGTACTATTAATAATCTCCACTATTTCTGTCTCAGTTACAGTTTACAATACTAGGAAATATCATGTATTTTGTATAAAATGGATATGAACAAATCAAATGTCAGGTATTTCGCCTGCAACACGATAGCATTCTTGAAAACACATCTCAAGGTCATAAACAGTCTTTATCATAAATAGCCTTTACAACCGTATACCTGGGGTCAGTTTTACAACAAAAAAGACCATCAAAAAATACCTTGACTGAAAACTTTAACTAGAAGTGGAACAGACAGACGGACAGACAAACGCACAGACCAAAAAACATACATGTGTAATGCCCCTAGGTGGGGCATAAAAAATGTACTTAAAATAAAAATGTTTTTTTGTTTTTGTTAGCTACACCATGTAGAGTTACAATGTAATAATCAATATGTTATGTAACATGTCATATAAGTACATTGTCATGATTGTGTACCTATTGTAATTAATACACCATTTATTTGAAAATCTTTCTTTGTTGTAGGAATCATTTTATACCAATTTAAATGATAAAGAATATAATATTTCAAATATTTACAAAACAACATATTTCAAGAATGATTGATAACAGTATTATGTATATCTGAAGATAAATAGCTAAAAAAAACAACATTAAACTCAAATGACCTAGGCATTAAGAGTACACTAGCTCTAAACATAAGCTATTTACCACTAGTCTATATTTAGAAGGAGATAAAAAATCAATACTTTTTCTATCTTAGTTATTCATGCATTAGAGACATAGATCTTTTCAAAAGAACATTGATTTTTATTAAAATAGGAAGTATGAGCCACAAAGGCAACAAAAATCTGAAAAATCCTAAGCTTTCCATTTGATTTACAAAACTGAACGTGTTAAATGAAATTAGCTTTTTGCATATGGATTTATATATTGTATAATTTCCCCCCTTTTCTTCAATTGAAACCTACAGGTAAAATTGATACTTAAGGAAATCAGTGGAAAACAAATATGTAAATTACTGTGTTAACATTTGGTTCTACATGAACATACAAACAAAGACTCTGACCAAAGTAATTATACAAAAATCTTCTTAGTTCACTCTATCCATCTGAATAGGAAAGCTGCCAAGCAGTATTTGTAAATCAGTGCAACCTTCTTTAATTGTTGCTTTAATTTTTGTAACAATTGAAGATATAGATGAATTATAATAAAAACAAGAATGTGTCCATAGTACACAGATGCCCCACTCGCACTATCATTTTCTACATTTAGTTGCCCATAAACCAGACATGGGATAATCGTAATCAGTAATCGTAATCAGCTGTAATCGATTACATTTTGCAGTGTAATCATATGTAATCAGTAATCATGCCATTTCTGATTACAAGTAATCATAATGTAATTGATTACATTGCAAACAAGAATGTGTCCATAGTACACGGATGCCCCACTCACACTATCATTTTCTATGTTCAGTGGACCGTGAAATTGGGGTCAAAACTTAAATTTGGAATTAAAATTAGAAAGATCATATCAAGGGGAACATGTGTACTAAGTTTCAAGTTGATTGGACTTCAACTTCTTCAAAAACTACCTTGACCAAAAACTTTAACCTGAAGCAAACGGACGCACGGAAGAACGGACGCACAGACGGACGGACGAACGGAGGCACAGACCAGAAAACATAATGCCCCTCTACTATCGTAGGTGGGGCATAAAAACAGGTGTAATCATGATTACTTTTAGATTACTTTAAGATTACATATGATTACTTGCTGATTACAAATCTTGTATATATATGAAAATAGTTTTTGATAGACAAGATGAAAATAAGAAAATGTAAAGCTTGAATGAAAAATCATGAAACTAGTATTCACAATGTTGGGACCTTGTTTCATGTGATAAATTGTATCATCTATATAAAAAATTTATATAACCAAGTGTTTTATTTTGTTAACAGTTTACTAAAGGAAATTGCCTCTCCAATATTTCATTGTGAGACTGAGCTCTTATGATACAAGAATATGCCTTGAAAGCATTTTTTTTCCTTGATTCAAAATTCTAATATTAACTCCAATTTCATATAGGTTTACCCAATACTTTAACATAACTACATTGAAATTAAAATGCAGAAATCATTTAGTTCCAATTTGACATGTACACTTGTCTATAGCTATCTATATCAAATTACACATGTTACACTGTACTTGTCTATTAATTCTTTTTAAAAATAATTTTTGAATAAATTAAGGCTTTTAAAGAAATCACCAAAGTTAGCTTTTTTGTGAGGATAAAAAATTATAAAAAAAACTTTGATATTGCAATATACAATGTAATCATAAGTAATCTAAAGTAATCATGATTACTTTAAAGAAAGTAATCTAATTTAATCAATTACATATGAAAAAGGGTGTAATTGTAATGTAGTCGATTACATTTTATTAGCAAAGTAATTGTAGTTTAATCGATTACATTTTAAAGTAATCGACCCCATCCCTGCCATGAACATGATGAAATTGGGGTAAAACTCTAATTTGGCATTTAAATTAGAAAGATCATATTATAGTGGACATGTATACAAAGTTTCAAGTTGATTGGACTTTTCATCAAAAACTACCTAGACCAAAAACTTGAACCTGAAGTGGAACAGACGGACAAACGAACAAACAGACCACCAAACATAATACCCCTCTACTATCGTAGGTGGGGTATAAAAAGTGCAACATTCCTTCATGTTAAACCCCTCACTAGGGCTCCCTCAGTTGGCAGAAAAAGAGGGGGAGAGGGGGTCATAAGGGTCATCTATCTCTGTAACTATTATATCACTGAGCATAACAAATTCAATAGACCACTTTCGAGTTCATCCGTCACCGGAAAAAACTCGTCAATTATACGCGCCTTCATGACGTCATTTACCAGATAGAGGGGGTCGCCTGTATCCCTGCACTATTTACGTTCATCAAGCGTCTTGGTGATCGTCATTGTGCAGGATAAACTAGAAATAATGGTTGTTTTGTAGGTACTTAATGACAATTCCCTAATGACATCAATGCTGACTGTCAATTTTGAGAATTCAATTTGTCGTATAATTCGTACAATATAGAATTATAGTTTTCCAACCACTCGCTCAACATTGGAATGGAAGTGACGACGCCCCTAAACGCACAAATGACGTTCACTAAAACCAGAGTTTTTGACGGAAATGCATCGAACTCGAAAGTTGTCTATTGAATTCAAATCACAGAATAGACACTCTGCACACCTTTTTTTTTAAATGACCCAAGGGCTGTGCAGGTTACTTAGAATGCAGATAGTCCTTTCCAAATTCATACCATATCAGGAAAGAATGATTGCCTGAAAACATCAGTCCAGGAATCTGTGATGATGTCCCAGAAAGGTGGATGTTAGTGGCATGCGATGAGGGAATAGCCACAGGGTTGTTTTATGATTCTGTACACCATGATGACTTTGATCTTCTTTCATGCACTATCTCCCAGTTAAGAGTTTGTAGCATCAATGATACACAACTGGGTCTGTTGTAGTCATTAGGACAAATTGGTTTTATTTTGATAGAAAATGCCAGTGCTGAAGTTAAAGCATGTAAAATGCCAATAATTAAACATGTTAACTATGCAAATCTTTCAATGTCAATGAAGCATGACCAAAGATGCAGTGCCAAATAACCTCCATGGAATATTTAAATGTGAAATGCTAATGCTCGAATACCATTGATTTAGCATAAGTGGTTCCTTTAAACTAATCTAAACACAAGTTTTAACTTATTAATTATGAAGAAGTTTCAAAGTCAATGGACCAAGATGAGTTCAGTTGGTGGGGCATTTAACCTTTAAGGAAGTGAGATGTTTCAATGCTAATTCAACTGCATACATTGTACATGGCATACTTGTTATTGGACATACTGGGAAATCAAGTATCAAAGGGGTTTCAACAATACATTTTGTTTTACGGATCCTGGTTTTACTAAAGAGAATTTTTGTTGAACTTAAAATAACTGAAGTGAAATTGTGAACTAGATTTCCAGATCCTTGTTCTTTAATATCTTCATATTTAAGCATCAAATCAGTCAATTCATGCAACAACTTGACTACATTTGTAACATGCCTAAAGCATCCAAAGATCCTTGAGGCTTGTCTTGGACAGAGGCATACACTGTATGTTTAACGAGTAATATTATATACTTCTTTGGTCCCTTGCTGATACCCAAAATACATGCAAGGTTAATTTTTATCTCGTGCAAAAGTTACTTAAACCCTTTTATCCTAGCTGAAACCCTGCTTACACCAAATGAAAAATAGCAAACGCACAAAGTGAATGAGTAATCATAAGTTATCAAGGTGTTCTTATTTTGCAAACCTACATGTTTCAGTAAAAGAAAGTATGTTGGAGCATTCAGTTTTCACAATTTAACAAAAGTGCAAGCTTGTAATAATTTAAAAGATTATTATCAAGCTTAACAAAAATGTCTCCAGGGTAAACTTTTCTTTACCACAAACTTTTCAAAACTTTTTTCATTGCTGTAAGGACATCATTAGTAAATATATATTAAGGAGCAGACATCTTGTACATTCAGGCATTTGACATCAAATCCTTTCATGCCTTTATGGTATATACATTTGTATTAAACCAAGAGTTCCAAATGGTAAAGTTGAAATCATCACTTCATAAATTTTACAGATCCCCATCACGAGTTACAATGTTTCAATCCGTTTCACAGATAATATTGGATCTATTCCTTATATATCGTAACTACAATCCAGTTCCCTTTTCACAAATGTGACCTACCGAATTAGGCTATTTACCAGGTTTGTAATAACATGACGGGTGCCTCATGTGGAGCAGGATTTGTTTACCTTTACGGAGCACCTGAGATCACCCCAGTTTTTCGTGGGGTTTGTGTTGCTTAGTCTTTAGTTTTTTATGTTGTGTCCTTTGTACTTTTATTTGTCTTTTTCTTTTTTAGACACAACGTTGTCAGTTTATTTTCAATCTATGAGTTTTAATGTCCCTCTGGTATCTAATGCCATTCTTCTATACAAAGCACAAAAATGTCATCCGTCAACCATATAACTGACTTCATCAAAAGGGATTTAGTTTAGATACTGTTGTAAAAACATTAAGATGGCTGATGGCATCTTATGGAACTAATATTAATTTACTCATAGGGTCTTTAAATTTGTATTGGTAAACTTCGAAAATACACATATCTTTATATTTACAATACAAAATGAAATATGACCAAATATAATTCAAAAATAAAATTAGTTAGGGTGAATAAAAATAAGGGTTTAAAATGTCTTTGGTGGAATAACTTTGATACCAATTTCACAACACATCCAAAAATGTCTCCAGGGTAAACTTTTCTTTACCACAAACTTTTCAAAACTTTTTTCATTGCTGTAAGGACATCATTAGTAAATATATATTAAGGAGCAGACATCTTGTACATTCAGGCATTTGACATCAAATCCTTTCATGCCTTTATGGTATATACATTTGTATTAAACCAAGAGTTCCAAATGGTAAAGTTGAAATCATCACTTCATAAATTTTACAGATCCCCATCACGAGTTACAATGTTTCAATCCGTTTCACAGATAATATTGGATCTATTCCTTATATATCGTAACTACAATCCAGTTCCCTTTTCACAAATGTGACCTACCGAATTAGGCTATTTACCAGGTTTGTAATAACATGACGGGTGCCTCATGTGGAGCAGGATTTGTTTACCTTTACGGAGCACCTGAGATCACCCCAGTTTTTCGTGGGGTTTGTGTTGCTTAGTCTTTAGTTTTTTATGTTGTGTCCTTTGTACTTTTATTTGTCTTTTTCTTTTTTAGACACAACGTTGTCAGTTTATTTTCAATCTATGAGTTTTAATGTCCCTCTGGTATCTAATGCCATTCTTCTATACAAAGCACAAAAATGTCATCCGTCAACCATATAACTGACTTCATCAAAAGGGATTTAGTTTAGATACTGTTGTAAAAACATTAAGATGGCTGATGGCATCTTATGGAACTAATATTAATTTACTCATAGGGTCTTTAAATTTGTATTGGTAAACTTCGAAAATACACATATCTTTATATTTACAATACAAAATGAAATATGACCAAATATAATTCAAAAATAAAATTAGTTAGGGTGAATAAAAATAAGGGTTTAAAATGTCTTTGGTGGAATAACTTTGATACCAATTTCACAACACATCCAAAAATGTCTCCAGGGTAAACTTTTCTTTACCACAAACTTTTCAAAACTTTTTTCATTGCTGTAAGGACATCATTAGTAAATATATATTAAGGAGCAGACATCTTGTACATTCAGGCATTTGACATCAAATCCTTTCATGCCTTTATGGTATATACATTTGTATTAAACCAAGAGTTCCAAATGGTAAAGTTGAAATCATCACTTCATAAATTTTACAGATCCCCATCACGAGTTACAATGTTTCAATCCGTTTCACAGATAATATTGGATCTATTCCTTATATATCGTAACTACAATCCAGTTCCCTTTTCACAAATGTGACCTACCGAATTAGGCTATTTATCAGGTTTGTAATAACATGACGGGTGCCTCATGTGGAGCAGGATTTGTTTACCTTTACGGAGCACCTGAGATCACCCCAGTTTTTCGTGGGGTTTGTGTTGCTTAGTCTTTAGTTTTTTATGTTGTGTCCTTTGTACTTTTATTTGTCTTTTTCTTTTTTAGACACAATGTTGTCAGTTTATTTTCAATCTATGAGTTTTAATGTCCCTCTGGTATCTAATGCCATTCTTCTATACAAAGCACAAAAATGTCATCCGTCAACCATATAACTGACTTCATCAAAAGGGATTTAGTTTAGATACTGTTGTAAAAACATTAAGATGGCTGATGGCATCTTATGGAACTAATATTAATTTACTCATAGGGTCTTTAAATTTGTATTGGTAAACTTCGAAAATACACATATCTTTATATTTACAATACAAAATGAAATATGACCAAATATAATTCAAAAATAAAATTAGTTAGGGTGAATAAAAATAAGGGTTTAAAATGTCTTTGGTGGAATAACTTTGATACCAATTTCACAACACATCCAGTAATTAGTCATGCTAATGCTTGCATGATGGTAAATTTGTAATTTATAATCATGTGATAATGTTCTCATGACCAATGTTTCATGTAACAAATCTATATTATTGAAAGTCAGAATCATTTGATCTAGACTCCTGTAGCAATGTAGGAAATCAAATATATATATAGCATGGTTGATTTGCAAAAAATCTTTTCCATTGGCAGTCAGAGCTCAGACATAAATAAGTCTGAATCTGCTTTTGACTCATAGAGGTCTAATTTGTAGGTTTTATGATCTGTCTCCCTTTTATACAGTGGTCTCGCTAGCCCAAAATAGAAGGGCGCCGCGCCCTGGGTGCCCTCAGATGCGCCCTGGGTGCCTTCATCCGCGCCCTTCTGCCCTGACGTCTTTTTCCAAAATTATCTTGTGCCGTTTTGGTAAAATTTTGTTTCATCGATTTCTGATCTCCAAGTTAATTACACATATGACACCTGTGTGATTGCCCCCAGGTTAATCATGTCATTACAATCAATTACAATGATAAAGACTTCAAAGGTGTTAATAACTAGGTAATTTAATTAGGACAATGTATCTTTTTGTCATACTTTTGATGAATGTGTCAGCGAGTGTGTTTAGCTTGGGTCGGCATTTTCGATCTCCAAGTCACAATGGAAGAGTGTATATAAATGAAGACTTTCATGACTTTAGAATTGAATTTAAGTCATCAAAATAAAACTATGCCTTTACAGAAATGCCTTCCATCTCAACTTGTTAGCAACAAGCACAGTTTTTAATTAACCCAAACTGGTGGAAATTGATTTTGGAGTTACTTCCCCTGTTTTAGCTTATTACAAATTTGTGCTCTAAAAATATTATCTAGTACCAAAAAAAGGAATACATTACCAATTGAATATATAATAACATAATAATGTTACCTTAAAGATATTAACTGTCTTTGAACATATTAAAAAATATATATTGCAATTTCTACTTGATAATTATACTTTTAGCAATCCATGTTCTAAACATTGTTATATTAGTAATGTATTCTGTTTCAAATCATATGATGTATTCAAAGCTATAATTCCTACATAGATAAAAAAAAAACAACTAAAAAAACCCACATATTCTTTGATAATGGGTAGAGTGAAGTTGAACTGTAAAAACGTAATATGTTGATGATGATGTACTATATCAATCATAACTACACAAACAATGAAATAAAGACTATAGTTGAAAAGCATCTTTATTTAAAAAAAACAACATGTACAGTAAAAAAAAAAAAGAGATTCGTTAACTCGTGATACACACAGAAACGTAGACAAAAAAATGAGCAGTGCCTTTTCTTATCATAAAAAGTGCCTTGCCCTCCACTGGCACCCTGCCCCTTTTGATTTCTAGCTAGAGCACTGTTATACAAGACAAAATATAACTTTAATAAGTCAAATATTTTTAAGCAAGACACAGGTCTACCAGTCATAATTGACCAGAATCAAAAAATTGCAAATATCGACTCCTACCGCATGTTATTTCAAGTGGACTTTCCACCGCAGTCACTGAGAGTGAGAGAACGAGTTAATTTTTCTCGACGTAAGTTACTTACGGAAGGGAGACAACTCAAAGCGATAATATGGAAGATTCCATTTTGGCTGAAGGGGTGTTCTAGTTACACCTTTACGTTGTGGACTATATTTATTTTAATTTAAATGATGCATATGATTTAAAATAATGCAACAACAATAACCCTCAATAGCAGACAGACAGAAAGGATATCGTGAGTTTCAAGTTAATCAATGGAGTGGGGAATCCAGAGCAACCATTCAATCTGATACCCCTTTAAGTCAAGAAAACTATACCCATGCGCATAATTACATAAACAAACACTAGAATTGTGATTTGTAGCAAGGACGTATATTAAATGTTAATTAAACGACCTCCATTTCTTTATGGAAGTACAATATCAAATATCTGTTTCATAACGGTGACATATACATGTATGAAAAATCCACTTCCGTTCTTATAAGACAGAAATAAATTTATCGATCGGAATTCAGAGAACTCTAGCATGTTATCAAAACTAGGGAATACCTCTGACATGTTTCTAAATTTATAAAAACACTAAATATAAATACTAATTCTGATTTTCCGTGTTAACAGTTACATGTATTAAAAAACACGCATACAAGTCAAGGGAAATATCAACACATGAAGATTATGAGAAGAACATTATAGGACAGATGTTTAAATTCAATCCTTTTGTTATTCTTATACCATTTAAAGCAAGACAATCTCAAGAATCTGAGATGTTCCTTGGTGTTTAAAATAAAACGGTTGACATGAGGACATGGCCCTGAGTCAATGGTATTAGTCTACAGATGTCTTAAGACAGGTTTTAAAAAATATGACGCTATACATCATGAATCATTATTCAAATTATATTCTGTCATCATAAGGAAATTGAAATTCAGTACATGTAGCTATAGCTACCAAACTATTATTATTTCTAGTATATCCTGCATATTGATGATCACAAAGAAGTATAAAGTACTTTAAGAGAGCAGGGATACAGGCAATCCTGTCTATCTGGTAAATGACCTCCTAAAGGTATGCATATAAATAGACAAACTTTTCCAGGGAAGGGCGTAACTCAAAAGTGGTCTATTGATTTTAGATGGCAAATCATGCTCTCTAATTACATGTTTACATTCTCTTCATCTACATTGTATGATCATTTTACAGATTCTTTAAAATTTATACATATAAATCAAGACCGACAATGCAACTGCCTGTATAATATTGCTCTTAAAGGAATGTCATTAGAGGTTTCCATTCATTAAGACAAAAAGTTACAATATGCATAATAGATATATTTATATAAATAGTATTTACCAGATTTAATGATGAAGTATTTGACTGTAAATTATAATTTTTGTATTTTTAACTTAATGTTAGGATGTCATTTGAAATCGTCCACAGTGTCTGTTGTGATGGTCATCAGTCAAAATACTGTTTTCTTTACACTTCTCCACATATCTTACCCAAAGAAGTAGACATTATGATGTGTTGATGTTATCATAGAAGACATGCCAAGCCCAACAAAAAGACAACAGTGAAAATTAACAATATTTAAAAAATAAATACTCTACTTGTACTTTTTTGAAGCAGTTGTCTCCAGTTTCAATAATCACCAAACTTGTATATGTAAATATTTGCTAACTTTTCTGGGAAAAGGGAAAACTTCATGCTTTCCATGACCTGAATACAGCACATATTTGTAAGCAATGGCAATATATAGGTCAACTGAAATAACATGCAAACAACACTTTATTTCACAAATTCAACGTGGAAAATTGATTCCCTACTGTTCCTTTGTATTAAAGTCACTTTTGATAGTATTGGATTTTATTTTACAGCATCGAAAATGCAAAATATAACGAAAACAATGGCAGGGAGCGTGGGATGGAGGCCTCATTTTGATGATTTTCATGGATCTTTTCCGGCATCACAGAAGATAAATTTGCAAAACTATAGATGACCCCTTCCTTAAAATTCATCGAAGAATACGAATATGGGGATGTTTTAACTCTAGGTGCCACCAATTTTTCTATAATTGGGATTTTTGGAGGATACTCACCTTTGGAGGTCGTGTGGCTTTGATTCTACGCGGGCAAAAGCTTCTCTCTGATTGGATGAAAATACCAGACACCGAAAGCGAAAATGTTACATGCTCTGCGATTGGATAAAAATCTTGTTCTCGATTAAACGCGAACAAAATTTTTAAAGTCTTATTCTTCAATTGTGATGAAATAACGCATAAATAATTTTAAGATACGAATTTGAACGATTTAAAATGAAAATAATCCTTTTTTAAGTAAAAAAAAATAATGACATCCAAAATTTTTATGAACAACATGGCCGCGAACTTTGGAAATATCTCCCATTTTAAGATCAATATTTAGTGACGACTTTGAGGATTACAGCGATCATTGTACGCTCAATTCTAATTTGAAGAGAAGTCTTGCTATGTAAATGCCCACTGTAGTATATTTTTATTTGCAGATAAATATTATATTTGGGAAATGCAAATGCTTTCTGAAACCATTGGTTATCTCCCCTTTGGCCTTTTGTTTACATTTACCTTTATATCGGAACATCAAAGCTGGAAAAGTAATTCTTTTGAATTGAACTTTGTTTTGGAGTAGCATATGACGATCTCTTTTAAGTGTAAACATATTTTTTTTTAAACAACAAGAATTATGTCATGTCTAGCTGTATTCATGGTATTCACCTAATCATAAAAAATCAAACCTGCCAACTTTTGAAAGTGCCCATTGGGGTTTTAGTGTGCGACAACAGTTTCACAGGTTACAATTCGTTACGAAGTATTTTGTGCGTGCTTGCTGTTCTATGGTCTTGAAAAAGTGTCATTATGACTCATATTTGTATGATGAACTTACAAGCCTTTTTCTTAAGTTTATTTTAATTGCATGATTTTAGTTATTATATCAGTAGAAAAGATGAACATGTAGCTAGAAGACCAGGTTTTATTTTGACAGTGTCTGTGTGTTCCCGCATGCGGGTACGAATAGCTAAATTGTTATTCATAGGCTACACATACCCACATCAGGTTTTATAAAAATGCCAACTGATCGGGAATGAAACGTGAAATATAAACGGAAATTATCGATAATATGGGGATTTCTAGTAGAAAGAGTGAAGAGAATGAAAAATGATATTTTCAAATTGTATTTATCTAATAATAATACATAATAAACATTGCAAATTAAATGCACACTGATGAAAAATGAAACTGCAGTACCATGCATGTGTACAGTCCCTGTAAAAAGAAAAACATGATATAAATTGACACTATTATCATGATTATAAAATTTAAATGCAAATTTATAGAATTAAATTTTACTGAATTTGAAAAATACCCATACATTGCCATATCAGATTTAAAAATTATCTTTTAGTAAAATGAAAAACAGAAGATGATCAAAAAACATTTCGCCTCCCTCAATCAGGTTTTGTCCATCTTAGTCACGCCAAGTTTAAAGTGGAAAGGACATTCCATTTGAAATGTACTAAAAGTAGGCATATCCTTTATATTAAGAACGGTTTAAAATAGGAAAACTAGAAGTATTTGACTTTTAAAAAAACTTGACCTGAGACTACAATCATGACAATAACACATAGTAGTCTCAGACTTGACTAATGAATGAATCGCAACAAATTCGATTTAAAACTACACTTTATCATGTTTATAACAAATACCTTGTATTAGGCCTTTTTCCTTTTGAATTTGTTTGGAATTTTTTGCCTCCATGAATACATGAAAAATAATTCTGTTAAACTTCAATTGTATAAAATTAATCGACTGTTCTAATTCATGATACATATGAAATGTTTTTCCCCACATGTATATCACTTTTTTCCATTTTGAGAATATTTATTAACTGAAATAAAAACTGTTCACTTACCTATATATATAAATATTTATAAAACTTTTGAGTAGTTTTAATCAATTTATTCACCAATTGCGACAAATACTGTACATATTTCACGTTTTATTCCTGATCCGATGGCATTTTATTATAAAACTGGTTATTGGTACGCGTAGCCTACGAACGGAAATTATACTATTCGTACCCGCATGCGGATACGCACAGACTCTGCCTTTTATTTTCTTGTGTAAGGATATAAAATGATTGTTGACTTTTCCAATTTAAAATTATGCACATAAAAGGACCTTTATCAGGTTGGGAACAACATCCCAATTGAGGGGTAATCCTTCAATGTAAAAACATTAAAAACCACTTTTAAGTACAAATTAGCACATATTTAAATTCTTTGAAGAAACTTTTCACAAAGAACTATACAGCTATCTGGTATTAATATCATATGGTCAAAACATGTCATAGAATTTTGTTATATTCATGGACTGTTATCTTCTTTATTATTAATAATAATTGGACCCCTCATTTAGAAAAACTGTTCCAAATATAATGAATTCTCCCACTTTTAAGTTAAAAAAATCGAAATTTTTCTTTTTTCTTTTTTTCAACAGTAAAATTACCCCTTGTCTAAGGGACAGTCCCTCATTTATGGGATATATGTGGGGTTGTTAGGAACCTGTTTGTTTGGTCCTTGATAAAAAAGAAGAATAGACTAAAACATTGTACTGTAAATGATTTGGTAATTTAATTGGATACAAAAATGACAGATGTTACAGCAAGTGTAATGTCAATAAATTAGTGAATATACACTACTATTTATTATCTTTATGGTAGTACTGCATCATTGAATTTTGTCAATCAGCCATACTTTCATTCTTAAGCTGTGTAAGAACCTGCTTGCAGATGAAAATTCACCTGCCATGATCATGATTTTACAATTCTGAATAACACACAGAGGAATACAACACAAGTTCAAAATCTAGCATGTTAGAATAATCTTAAGAGAAAACATTTTGATTGGCTTATTAATTTGATCATGAAAAAAACAAAATTTGATTGGCTGATTATGATTGTCTTCCCTTTGAAAGTTCAAAACCAAGAACAATCATATTTTTCGTGTAGATGTTCACAAAATTGTGTTTTTGATGTTTTTTCACGATCATGATCGTGCATTAAAGGGTCAAAATCGTGTAGTACACGCTTAAATTGTGAAGTTGGCAGGTATATGAAAAATAAAAGCAATTCTGAGAGGGGGTTGGAAGGCTCCTGATCCCAAAATCCTGGGCTTAAAAACACAAAATCCCGCGGTTCCAAATGTAAATAAATTTAAATCCTGACATCCAGAATTTCGAAAAAAGAATTCCCGTATCCCGAAAGGTCTGAACCCAAATCCTGATAAGTACTACCCCACACTTCTAGTTCTAAATCCAAAACTCAAAGGGCACATATTTTTGTAATGTAAGAAACAGAAACTGTCCTCTAAAAACTAGACTCTGCTGAATAACTTAAACTAAAACAAAATTGGCCTATCACAAAATCGGACTAGAACAAACTCACCCAACCACTATTAATATGCAGAAATATGTTGAAAAAACTCGGACTACAATAATTAGATAGTTTTGTTAACGATTTTTTTCGGACTTAAAAAAACCAACTTTAGATGTAAAAAAATTATATACATGATATACGAATGTACACATATGAGAAAATGATAAATATTTTTGAAAAAAAAACCAATATATAGAAATGTATAAAAACTTGACAAATAAATTAAGTTCCACACTGAAATATATGTGTTATATATGCAAGCCGACGCAAACATTTATTATACATATTTCTCAAAAAAGGTGGATTAAAACAACAGAGATTTCTTTTTCTCACAAACCACTGGGATTGAACCAATAAAAGTATGACCATAAACATATAATTTACTACACTATCTTATAACTGCTTAAAATTGGAATCAAACTAATAAAAAAAGAACATGAAAACATCAGTTATACCATTGATATAACGGCTATTATATCTATGGTAATACACAAGCTGCAAAGTTATTGGATATTTAGTTAATTACTATTTCATGTAATTACAGGTAGCTATAGTTTTGTTCTCACTTTGGCATGTTTGGGTGATTTAAGTGTCAACAGTACAAGTAAGTAAGTAAGTAAGTAAATGTTTATTATAGTGACATGTGTAATCACATTTCAGTAAAGTACAAATATATTACATACACAATAAAATACACCAACCATCTATCCGGTATTATAAGTCACTTTCAAATCATAAAACGTAATTCTTTTATCACGGATTTCAAACAAATTAATGAAAAGTAAGATTAAGCTAAATTTCGAAAAAATTAATTAATAATGAAAAATTCAAACTTATATAAAAAAAAAATGAAGTTATTAGAAGATCGATTTAGTAAATGTCAAGTTGAATGCATAATAAATTAATATTAGTACAGGTGCCATTTGTTAGTTTAAATCCTGGGGTGGTGTTCTCCAAGCTATCTTAGGATTACGACATGTTCTAAGACCATCTTATACCACGTCTTTGTCCTATGTTGTGTTCTGGAAGCTATCTCAACTTAGGATGTATCACATTTTTCGTCTGAACTTATGACGCCTACATTTTTTTAATTAGGTGTCTCAAGACCATCCTATAAACATTCTAACTTACTACAGTTTGGATTTCACTCATTACTCTATTTTTTAAAGTAAGGATGAACATGAAATGAAATGCATTATCTTCTTTTTTATATATGCAAATAATAATACCGAAAAGACAAATAAGTGGAAGATTTTCATTATTTAATGAACTTATTCTTTCTTTTCTTTTTATACATATCTTGTTAACATAATTTATTATACTTGCTTCTAAAATGTTCAAAATGATCATTTAATTAATTGTAAATCATAATTTATTGCAAATTAAGTGTTTATAATTAATTTCTAATAAAGAAAACAACATCCAACATCATACTTGTATTCTTCTAGAAATCCAAGTTTGTAATAGTCTGATTTGTTATAGGCTGAGATATCAGGGATTTGAACTTGTCAGACATCTATCTGGTATTATATGGTGGAAATATTTCCAGGAATTTTGTAATCATGGTAATATTCATGGACTTATATTTTTTTTGTCATTAAAAATAAGTGGCTCCCTTTTTTCCTATTAGAAAAGTTGTTCTAAATAATAATTCCTGTTGTACATGTTGTAAGGAATTTAAGTTGTGACGTCATTTTAGCATGTTTAGTTATGACATCATTTTCATTGTTCACAAAAAAAAGCTATCATCAGGTAATGTTTTTTTTTCATATCAAATCCTTCCTATATTTTACTAGACTGAAAAATATATAAATTACTTAAAGTCTCATGACAAACCAGACCAGAAGAAAGTAAATAAACTCATCAAAGATAGATACCAGGATTAATAAAATTTTATATTTACACCAGACGCGCGTTTCGTCTACAAAAGACTCATCAGTGAGGCTCAAATCAAAGAGATTTCTGCGCAAATGTGGGAAAATAAAAAAGCTAGAAATTAAAGGTATATGAATGTGAAAGTAAATGAATTCGCTCATGTATGTAACAACGTATTAGATTTTCGTGAGAGAAATTTATGTATAACTGAAAAATTATAACACCAGCGTTTTCGATATCACAAACTAGTCAAAACATATACTAAATTTTATCATCGGTATAAGGAAAAAAAATCTTAAATATAACTAAACATGCAGACATCTTATATGTTCAGGTATTTCACATCCAATCTTTTATGGTAATATTCTTTACAAAGCACAACAATGTCAGTATTCACCTCAAAAGCTAACAAAACCTTTAAACAGACTTATTAAGAAGGGATATAGATACAATACTGTTGTCAGGTCATTAAAGATTGCATATTTTGGCTTTAATATTGATTCACTTATAGGGTCTTTGCATCGGAACTAAACACATTTATTTAAAAAACAGTTGTTGGCATGACACAGGTTATGATCTTCTCATATATTTTATGATAGTATGATACTAAACCCCCCTAACGGGAGGGAATGTGCCTGATATTCATATGATGTAGACATAATCTTTCAATCAGTTTAATTGAGGTCTGGAGCTGGCATGTCAGTTAACTGCTAGTAGTCTGTTGTTATTTATGTATTATTGTCATTTTATTTATTTTCTTTTGTTTCATCTTCTGACACCGGACTCAGGCTTCTCTTGAACTGAATTTTAATGTGCCTATTGTTATGCGTTTACTTTTCTACATTGGCTAGAGGTATAGGGGGAAGGTTGAGTTCTCATAAACATATGTAACCCTGCCACAATTTTGTGCCTGTCCCAAGTCTGGAGCCTCTGGCCTTTGTTAGTCTTGTCTGATTTTTAATTTTAGTTTCTTGTGTATAATTCGGAGTTTAGTATGACGTCCATTATCACTGTACTTGTATACATATGTTTTAAGGGGCCAGCTGAAAGACGCCTACGGGTGCGGGAGTTTCTCGCTACATTGAAGACCCATTGACGGCCTTCCGCTGTTGTCTGCTCTATGGTCGGTTTGTCATGGTTGATGTTGCTTTTACACATTCCCCATTTCCTTTCTCAATTTTATTGAGTGCATTAGTAGATTGTTTTTTTTTAATTATTGATTTGTGTACTAAAACTGTCATGACTGTTATCATTGTAATTGGGGACCACATCCCCATATAATGAATTTTCTCCTTTTAAGTTAAAAAGCTTAAGTTTTTCTTTTTTCTTTTACAGAACAGCTGAATGACCCAGTCCCTTTGCATTGTCTGAGGGACAGTTCCTCATTTAAGGGAAATCAGCATGTTAAGTAAAACCAGAATGAATAATAGAAGGAAAAGTAAAAGAAATACTTTAGATGGGACAAAACAGACCAATGTCATTTCACCAACAAAAAAGGGCAAGAAAAAACTTTCCACAAAAAGAAAGGAAGACAATTATAAAAAAAACCCAAATAAACTTAGTAGTAATGGAAAGTGTTTTACAAAATCTGCTAATGAGCCATTGAAGTGTGATACATGTAATAAGATGTTTAAAACCAAAGGATCTCTGACAAAACATGCTAGAATACACATAGGTATAAAATCTTACATCTGTGTTAGATGTGGAAAAGGGTTTGGCCGTGTAGATGTGTTACAACGTCACGCGATGATTCACACATCGATTAAACCCTATCTATGTCATACATGTGGCAAAGGATTCTGTGAAAGTGGGGCACTCGTAAAACATGAGAGAATACATTTAAATCAGAAGCCTTATTCATGTGATGTATGTCACAAAAGTTTTAGTCAGAGCAGTAATTTGAATGCACACAAACGAATTCATACTGGGGAGAAACCATTTGTTTGTGATGTATGTGGTAAACGTTTTAATAAGAGTAATACGCTGAGTCTACATATGAAGACACACACTGGAGATAAGCAGTTTGCTTGTACTTTCTGTAGTAAACGTTTTGTTCAACGGATTCAGTTACAGATGCATGAAAGAATTCACAGAAAGGAAAAGCCTTATGCCTGCTCCATATGTCATCATCAATTTGTTCAGAAGAATCAGTTACAACGACACCAAAGGTCAAAGTGCAAGAAAGTAAAATCATCTGTTGGTACTCAAACATTCAAAACAAAACACTCTGCGGACAACCTAAATATAACTAGCACTGATGATGAAGATGATAAATCGATATATTCAACAGATCAATCTGCGAGCGACAATGTAAATAAAGCTAGCATGGTTGATGATGATAAATCAATGTGTTCAACAGAACAATTTGCTGACAACGTAAAGAGCGTTGATAATGAAGATAAAGCAATCTGTTCAACAGAACAATCTGCTGACATCCTAAATATAACCAACTTTGATAACCATAATAAAGCAATCTGTCCAACAGAACAATCTGCTGACATCCTAAATATAACCGACTTTGATAACCATGATAAAGCAATCTGTCCAACAGAACAAGCTGCAGATAATCCAAATATAACTAGCATTGTTGACGATGATGAATCGAATTGTACAACAGAAAAATCTAGGGACATCCTAAATATAACTAGCATCGTTGAAGATGATGAATCATATTTTACAACAGAAAAATCTGGGGACAATCTAAATATAACCAGCGCCAATAACGATGATAAAGCAATCCGTCCAACAGAACAATCAGCGGACAATCTAAATATAACTAGGATCGTTGATGATGATAAACCAATGTGTTCAGCAGAACAATATGCGAACAATCTAAATATAACTAGCATCATTGATGATGATGAATCATTGTGTTCAACAGAACAATCTGCAGATAATCTAAATATAAATACCATCGTTGACAATGATGAATCGAATTGTTCAGCAGAAAAATCTGGGGACAACCTAAATTTAACTAGCATCAATGATGATGACGAAACAAGTCTTATTTAGATATGATTTAATAAAACCTAATAGGATATCAAATAATTTATTTACTTCATAGTTCAGTTCAATTTCTTGATAATTATAACGATCTACAAATGGTCTTTTGATGTATATTCAATAGAATATGTATTTTTTTCATTAAAAAAAAAAAGAAAGTATAGGACCATTGCACATGGTGTACCAGTAAGAGATATTGAAAAAGGCATTAAAATTACCTGAATTGATTGTGCCAATTTTGAAAGCAGATAGAGATGTCATCAAAGGTCTTATACAATTCTTGCTAGTTGTTATTGAAATAAAAAAAAATGTTTAAATGCTATTGATTTTTTTTTCTATGTTTCCTGCATTAATTTTTCATTTAAAAATGTACAAAATGTGCCTTACTGAGTCAATATATTATTTAATGCCCAAAAGTTTTGCACCTGTAACTGGTTTCTGATTGTCTTCTATTCCCAATTTTAAATGTGTTTAACATTGGCAATTGAGGTTATCAGTAGGCGGTAATATTGAAGGATGTGTGTTGTTATTGATCATGTTGATATCTTTTGATTAATGAATTGTAGTGTTTCTGTCTTTTTGCCATTAATAAACAAATCTCCTATTTTTAAGTGGGAGATGTTCATG
The DNA here is from genome assembly GCF_963676685.1 of Mytilus edulis. Classification (NCBI taxonomy): domain Eukaryota; kingdom Metazoa; phylum Mollusca; class Bivalvia; order Mytilida; family Mytilidae; genus Mytilus; species Mytilus edulis. The sequence continues at coordinate 10,532,495 of NC_092348.1, forward strand.
TGCTATATCATTTATAATTCAGTCAAATTTTCAATTATTATAGCTATTGTTAAAGATACCACCACTAACAATGATACCTACAGGTCAAATTTAAGGGGTTATCTAAAAATTAGTATTGATCATATACATTTTCTACCACCAGTTTATAATTGATAATTGTATCATGATTATAACAATATGCTGTAAAACTTTTGTTGAATAAAGATTTGCAAGTCTGTTAATTTTGACCTTTGATGTTTCTATCATATACCCATTACTAAATATTTCATTAATTCACTAATGTCATTGAGATGTTCAACTAGAACTTTGTCACACACATTCCATTTGATTTATACACTTTCACTTCAAATTATTAGTCTATATAACAGTTGATCTGTGGTGTTTCAAATGATGTTACTGCAGAATTGCAATTGAGATTTCAGCTGTATATTCTTATTTTCCAAAGAAAACAGTGTTTATGGAAATATAACGATTATCTCTTCTAATTTGATACACCCATGTTCTGATGACCACATAACCCACAATCTACTAGGCAAATAAATATACCTAGAGTTTTTCATAAACTCTAATGTGGGATAATAAGAATCCTTGACTGATTAGGTATTTGTGGCTCAATTTGCCTACAAACTGTCATATGACCTTGACCTTTGACCATGAAAATGATAATAAAAAAAAAGCTTCCATCCCTGAAAAAACGATAACAAATCTTGGTGGCCTTATGATTGTATAAAATAATGGAATCAGAAGTAAATTGATAGCATTATTTATTTATAGCTTTTAACATGTTTAAAGCTCAATGTTTAGCCAAATTAATGTGAAATGTTTTGAAAAAACACATTATACTTATTACATGAAGAAATAGAGAAAGAGCCATCTTGCAGATGAATTTATTGAATAATCCATGAAAACATGTCCCTGATAGTTTGTCTTGCCTGTGAAGAAAGTCACAGAATGCAAGCCGGAGGAATTACAATCCAGTGACAGCAGCAACAACAGCTCAAACTGTTTGTTAAAAATTATATATTTCAGAAGGTAGAAGACCTGGATATGTTTCATACTTTGTTTTGCAGATACCTTATGCTACTAATAATGTGTCCATCTTATGTCTATTGTCTTTGACTTCATGTTTCAAAGACTAATAAAAAAAAATATGCTTGTAGTCATGTGAATTCCTCACTTATTACTAACCAGACTTTATTTGGTATATGGGTCCCTGACAAGGTCTACACGTCTGATCAAGATAAAGTTTATGTGATGAAGTCCATATCTCAATTACTATAAGCAATAAGTCAACTATATCTATGGAATGATTGTAATGTGTTCATGTCTGGCTTGCAGGTTGGATCGGACCTTGACCTCATTGTTCATTGTTCATTTGTCAATATTTTTTTTCTGATTTGGTCTATTTGTCAGATACTTTTATCAATATTTCAACTATATTTGGTGTATAGAATGATAGAAACATGTATATTTTCGTCTCACAGGATTCATTTGACCTTGACCGCATGTTTGTTGGTCAATGCAGGATTATTTGTTTAGATATACCATGTATACTTTTCCAAAGGATAATGTTAAGTTTTCATGGTTTTGCCTGTTTTTCAAATACTATAAGCTATTCATTGTAGTTCAACTATATTTATTGTACTAGTATGTAAAGATTGCATCAGTAAATTTTCATTTTATGAAGAAAAACAACCCTCTCAAATTGAGGCCGTCATAATCAGAACAAGTACTAGTTAGTCCATCATGGCTTAAGTGACTGTTAACTATATAGAGAAAACTAACTGCCTAATTAATGTAAAAAAAAAATCAATGAAAAACAAATATGTAACACAGCAATAAACGACATCCACTGTATTACAGGCTCCTGACTTGGGACAAGCACATACATACAGAATGTTGCGGGGTTAAACATGTTGGCGGGATCCAAACCCTCCCTTATCATGGACAGTGTTGTAATAGTACAACAGAAAAACGAACTATAAAAATAAGTTAACTGATCAGATGGATACATATATAGAAATACATATAAGATCATATAACAAAAACACAGTGGCGAGAACAGGTACTTTAACATCCCAACAATAGAAAGACACTTCAAATACAGATATGAGAGTACTCAGTTACTGACGGCTAGTTAAAATCCAATATCAACTAATTAAAAAAAATGATGCATCCTAGACTCAATTATCAATCAGTACACATCCAACATCCAATGGATTGAGTGTAAAGACGTAAAAAACAGCCAGAGAAAAACGTGATCTTGTGCAATGCCAAGACACAGTAATCGACAGATTGTAGATCCATTAAAGTGCATATGTATATAACAATAATATTCATATTGCTTTTAATTTTCAAGCCATTTCAATTGATGATTTATTTCTATGTTGTGTTGTTTCACTAATATTTCAGAATAGGACGAATATTTAGAGCCTGTTAAAATATATAAACCCGCTGGGTTTGTTTGCTCCTGTTCTAAGTCAGGACCTGTAGTTCAGTGGGTTTAAAAAAATTGAGATATGAAAAAACCAAAGGCGGCTAGGTGACCAGAAACATACAATTAGAAAAACAATATATTCTTATTCTCCTTCTTTCAATACGGAGTCGTACTCTTCTTTATACCATAATGACTCTTGCTCGTATAACCACGAGGCTTAATTCCTCCTCCATTATCAAACAAAGCAGTAGCTATTTACTATTATTATTTATTTTCAAACTATATGCACATACTTCTGTCAAGGCATCTGGCAGGATGGTAGTAATGGCCTTGAACTCTTCTCATGTAGCTGATGTTGTTGCTTTTTCCGGTAAAGGGTTCCTTTCCAGAGTTGATCTTGGAAAGAAGAAGTACATGTACTGGTCTTATAGAGTACGCCGTTGGTGTATGCAATGACCTGCTATAGTCCGTGACATTCCTACGCAAGATAACACAATCAGTATTGCTTGAAAGGCTATATATGTCATCTCAAGGGTGCCACAGGGGACAATCAATTTAATGTTTTTTATATTAATGTTTTGTTATTCTCGTGGGATTTTGTCTGTTGCTTGGTCCGTTTCTGTGTGTGTTACATTGTAGTGTTGTGTCATATTTAATGCGTTTCTCTCAGTTTTAGTTTGTTACCCCGATTTAGTTTTTTGTCCATGGATTTATGAGTTTGAACAGCGGTATACTACTGTTGCCTTTATTTAATGCTCTCCTCTTATTCCTATTTTACATAAACGACCTACCACAATCTTCAAACTCTCAGGTAATGTTTATTTGTAGACGACTACTCAGTTTATAGGAAGATAAAGAACAAAACGGGACAACCATACACATGTTATTACAAATCCTGTAAAATAGTATAATTCGATAGGTCACATTCGTTAAAAGGGAATATATCTGAAATCATCTGTATCGAAGTCAATGAAACTGGTCTATAGTTTGAAGCGTTGTGTTTTTCACCTTTTTTGAAGACTGGTACAATGATGGCAGTTCGCTAGTTGTTGGGGATGGTTCTGGTGTTGACAGATTTCCTGAAATGTAAAGTCAGGTATAGTGATATTTGTTCAGCTGCTTATTTGAGTATTAGTATATTAGCTGCAATTTCATCAGACTTAGTGGCTTTTTTCCGCATTTGTTTAGGGACTTTTTGGATTTTCTTCGGAGTTCAGTGTTTTTGTGATTTTAGTTTTTGAATGGTCTTAGTCCTCGGAGTAGCCTGGCTGACTGATATCGCCCTAGATGGAAATGACTTTATCCCATGTGTGGCATGTTATATTTGTCCTCTTTAGAGTAGACAGATTGAAATTGCTTGTTTAATATTTAGGATTTAGTTGGTGTATTGCTGTGGAGTAGACCATATATATAGGACGATGTGGTATGAGTGTCAATGAGACAACTCTCCATCCAAGTCAACATTTATAAAAGTAAACCATTATAGGTCAAGGTGCGGTCTTCAACACGGAGCCTTGGCTCACACCGAACAGCAAGCGTTATGTTTTAACATGTTGCATATGAAACGGTCATCGCCCGTAGATTTTGTATTGTTGGTCTTTTAGGAACAATGTTAGGACCGATGATGGTAAATAGTATTGTTAACTAAATCATCGTTCCTTTTAATGGAATGTTTTATTTCGATTTTTATGTTATGTGTTCACAAAGGCAGGTCTTAGTAATCATCACTGGTAGCTTTTGCAGATGTTCCAGCAGTATATCAGATTTAAATTAATGAATTGGTTTCAATAAATTACGAAAAGGGCTAAACTATTCAAAAACTACTTTGAAAGCAAAATGCAGTGTATCTAGCATTTATTTTGCTATTTGAATATTTACGCAGTCAGGATTCTACTTCGTCAAAATTTCCCAATTACGCCAGTTCATTTTCACAATCGTAGAAATGGAAGCCATTGTAGGGATGACGCGCTGCCAATTTTGCTCTAGGAAACCGATAAATTTATCCACATTGCACCATTAAGATCCTTATATGTCAGTTGTATTTTAAAAGACAAATGTATCAACTAGCTAATGGGCATCAGTTAATGATCTTGTCTGCATTGATTCAACTTAAAACTATTGTATGATCGGTTGTCAGGTGGAATTTTCAAAATTCATTAACATTAAAAAAAATTCTAATTAAATATTTCGTGGAAGGGCAGACTAGATTTTTTTAGTGGTTGAAGACTATAAACCCTAGTTTTCACACACCAAAAAATATAATTTTTCGAAGATATGCATTTTCATTATCAAACTTGAAAGACTGTCGTCAAGTACTTTCATTTTTTGGTGTTAGATACACTCCTTTATATCCTACCTTATTAATACTTATTTCTTTCTTCACTCATTAATTTCTGTTCATGGGTATTATTCTCACACAAAAAAATCACGTGATTTCATAAAATTGAGAATGGAAATGGGGAATGTGCCAAAGAGACAACAACCCGACCATAGAAAAAAACAACAGCAGAAGGTCACCAACAGGTCTTCAATGTAGCAAGAAATTCCCGCACCCGGAGGCGTCCTTCAGCTATGTTGTGAAGTTTTTGAACTACATACTTATTTGACCATTGTTTTGTATTATCAATACAATTTCCTTTTCCGAGTTTTTCATTGTTGGCTTATTTGCTAATCTACTTGATGTCCCTATCAAAAGCCTTCATTTCCGGACAGAACTCAGTACTAGTGATAAAAACAATGAGAACTTTGTTTTGTATTTTGCCCTTTTGATCTGAAACAATAAGTTATTGTCATATTCGTTCATTTTCCATTTGTGATTGAGCAAACCTGAAGACAGATATTTCTAAAATGCGTAAAGCAGGTCTAGAAATCACTGGACTCCGGTCATTTGAAAGTCCCGGGACATATTTTATTAACTGATTTCTAAATTGGCTTCAATTGGAGAAAATAGTAAAATAACAAAAATATCGAACTCCAAGCAAAATTCAAAACAGACCTTGCTTCATAAAATGGCAAAGTCGAAAACTCAAACACATTAAACGAAAGGAAAACAACTGTCATATACTGACTTGGTACAGACATTTCAACTGTCATATACTGACTTGGTACAGACATTTCTTTTGTAGAAAATGGTGAATTAAACCTGGTTATAGCTAGACAACCTCTCACTTGTATGACAGTGGTATAGAATTCCATTATTATATTGACAACAATTAATGTATTGGGAATGCAACGATATTTGGTCTGCAGCTTAGTAATGCTTAGTTGTAGCATGTAAGCAATTTTAACATCTGCCGTGCAGCCATTTCTTGTTTTTCTATAGTTTGATTGTTTTCAGCACTTAGTGCGTTTAATTTGTCTAACCTTTAATGAAAGGGAACGGCAGTTACGCTTCAGTATACAAGCAATTACATTCAGCGACATGTGTAAATGCAGAACTATTTCTTTTTTCTCCAAATTTTCTGAAGTTATTGTTAAACGATCATTATTGAATCTACTGGAAATTTATTATGCAGCAGAAGTGTGGACCTATCATCACTTACGATGTGATTTGTAAACCTTTGGATGTTTACAAAACGTCTGGTTACCAATATTTCATGTTAATGTTAATGTTTTATCTGTAGAAATTTCATTTACAACATGCCACTTACTAATTTATCAAAAAGTTATTATTTATTTAAATTTGCGAAGAGCGCAAAAAACCACCGTGGCTGCGAATTTATTCATCCCACACAACCAATCGGATGCCCCTCTTCGGTCAGGTTTTTACTGTGGGTTGTTCAGATGACCATTTATCTATACCCCAATCAACACTGTAGGAATTGCTTCTAAAAGTGTTGATCGTTGTGAACGTATCTGTCTTATAAAACAGCACTGACGATTAAATTAGTATGAAACACATAAACATGATAAAGGTCAGTTGAATGTTTAATCCATCATTTTCTACATAACGATATATACCTGTACCAAGTTAGGAATTCAGTGACAGTCGTTATCCATTCGTTTGATGTGTTTGGGCTTGATTTTGCAATTTGATTACGGTCTTTCGGTTAGAGCTCTCTTTTGGTTCTGTATTTTTGTCATTATACGTTTGACTTGTCTAGATTTCCACTGATTCATTTTTATTATAAATGTAAATAAAAATCTTTAACAAAACAAGGCCAACCTTCTGCTTTTGTCTGATACATTATAAGTAAGTCACAAGGGGAATCGCATAAATAATTTTAAACTGTATTTGTCTCTTTTTATTTTGCAATTTAATTACACAAAATATTATACAATTTGTTTCCCCTGACCCGAACCCCCTCTAAATCCGCTAGTGATTCTTTTAAATATGACACAATGCAATTTTATTGTAATAGATATTCTTTCATCTAATTGTTAAAAATAATCTGTCATTATATGTTTTTAAGTCATCTGAGACAGTATTTAAAAAATCAAAAATCAATTACTAGTATGTCACGGAACTAAACAAGGAAGTAAAATGTAATTATGGGACAAGGAAGAATATATACACGTGTATATGTCACAAATATTTAAAGCACTTTAGTACTCATTTAAACTCCGTAAACGTGTTTTATTTCATCAATTTTCCACGTAATATCTTTCTATATACGTAAGATATTTCATTGATTTTGAACCAGGTTTAATCGTCCATTATTACATAACACACAGTTGTTATGCATTCATGTGTTTGAGCTTTTTATTTTGCCACTTGATGAGAGACTTTCCTTCTTGAATTTTTCTCGGAGTCCAGTTTTTGTGATTTTACTTTTTTCCAGAGAAATTCAAATACAGCATATTTATAGTAAAGAGTATTCTCCTTATTCATCAAGCACATGATGCGGCTTCAGAGGAATGGGTTAGCTATATAAAAAAATGACCATTTTTATTTGATTTGTTGTACTTTAACCATTCTTGGACTAAAATGATACTTGTGAACTCCTCTGATACTATTTAACAATCAGCTTTCATATTAAGATTTAGTTGACTGTATTGCACTGTCATTATGATTTGACCTTTTCTATTGAAATAATGGGACTAACTTTATTTTTCAACCACAATGGTCTACCCATTGAATAACATGTAAGGGTCATTTCGCTATGGCGAATCAATCTTCTTTAGATAACTTTGTTGTTTTGTTGCAGTCTCATTAACATGATTAATTGAAATTACTCATATCATTTCATTCATCTCATGTTATATAACTCTGAGTCTCTATGATAAATCATTGAAAGTATTTTGTCAGAAATAATACTGCACACAGGGCATGTGCAACAGAGGAGTGTAAGACCTATGCCATTAGTATTCAAAAATGCATAAGCCCATAACAGTTTATTTAAGCTTTTGTTTCAAATTAATTGAATACTGACTGAAAAATACATAGCTAGAATACATGACGAAAAGTTAAGAAAAAACTAAAGGAGGAAATAAGAAATTACAATGTAGAAACTAGAGTTAACCTTTTGATCATACATCCTTGTTAATATTGAGCATTACGATGAGAAATGCTACTGTGGTTACTATCATTTTGCTAATAAATCAAATATTTACAAAAAGTATACATGTTACAGATAGAATTAATTGTACTTCGAGAAAAAAGTTCCAACCTTAAAGTTTGGCGAGGGTCGTGTTGCTCAGTTTTTATTTTTTTATGTTGAGATTTGTAGACTGTTGTTTGTCTTTTCCTTGTTTGTCATTGTTGGTCGCGGCGTTATCATTTTGTCTTAGAAAAATAAGTTTGAATGCCCATTTGATATCTGGCGCTTCTTTAAAAAAAACAAACAACAGACTAGCTATTAAATCAAATTAGTTTAGGTTTGTTGTATTGTGTTGAACGGTGTCTGTCTAAATGACGTATATATTTTGTTGATAAATGTATAGACAGTTGTATCATTTATGAACGGACCCTATAAGCATATTTATGTATTTCTGCAAATGATGTAAAACGTATAGAAGAGGAATATTTAAACAGACATGTTACATGTTTATCAATTACTAGTACACCAATTTTATAGTCGTCTTTTTCAACATGACAAAATATGGAACAAAGCAGATTTTTAACAGGAGAGAATCCGTTTGTAATTGTTTGTTTTATGACTCACTGAATAGTTTTATAATTGGCATTAAAATTGTTCTTGCTTTTGATAAAGAAACTCTCCTCTGTGTTCTTTATATCAATGAATGAAAAACATCAAATAGCAACAAATTATGAAAGTTTCACCATGGCCCAACCGTCAATGTCTTCGTAATTCTGGTATCTTTCGCCCCTCTTCTTGTTGTTGAGTTTCGTTAAAGCGTTTAGCGTTAATATCAATACAAAACAAAATCCCGATATAGATAAAGATAGCAACTCGGATATAGACAATCCATGGCACTCTTCATACGTGGGATCAAAATCAACAAGCAATGACCCATTGTTTTTAGGAGAATGACATTCGTAAAAAGGTGTTGATTTGTCCTCAGAAAGCGCATCAAGTATTCCATAATGATCTCTCATCCAGGAACGAAACCAATGGGCGGAACAATCACATTTGAATAGATTTCCATTCAAGTAAAGATGCTTTAGCTTTTCCACAAACTTTGGCGGAAATGATGTTTCGTTTATTATAGTTATAAGATTTTGACGTAAATAAATCTTTTCTAATGCCTTAGGCATATTTTCAAAGCAGTCACTAAACCAACCGACAATATAGTTTTCCGACAAACCGATAAATTTTAAGGACGTTTGTGCTCTTAAAAGATTGCACGGAATTTCTGTTAATGATGTTTTATTTAAATTTAATTCAGTTAGTTCTGTCAAAGGATTTAATAATTGCAGGAGATCATTTTCTGTCCAGTTTACTAGGTTAGTTCCACTTAAAACTAGATTTGATATGTTCCTGGAGATGTTGAAAACATTTATTACGTCTTCCACTGGACTAAAAGAGAACGAATTACTTATGTCGAGTACATTAATCCTTGGACAATTCAATCCTGGAAATGTTGTAAAGGCGAAAAGGTTTGTAATCCAAAGGTTTCTCAGCTTTTGCAATTTGGAGAAAACAGTTCGAGTTAAGCTTTTAACCGGATTATAAGAAAGAAGTAAACTTTCTAGCATTTCGTACTGTTCTCCATGATTATAAAATGCTTCTAACGAAGTTTCATTTATCTGGTTATGTTGCAGTGACAACAACCTAAGACGATTATTAGTTTTGTTTGTTTCCAATATTTTTTGTAAGTTGTTAATTTTACAGCCATCTGCTCGAAATTCTTTTAAATTATGAAGGAAAGAGTATGAGTAATTTTCACTTAATTGGTTACCAGAAATGTGTAGACTGAGTGAAGCTATACTTGACGCCTTTTCAACACTCATGAATATGCTTATAAACGCATTAGTTTGCAGTTCATTGGATCCAATATCGAAAACCATCAGATTTGTTAAATTCTTAAAAATATTTTTGCAGTCAATTGACTTTATTTTGCAGTTTCTAAAATATAAACGTTTTACGCTGCTTGGTATAGGAAAAAAATCTTCGCATGATAACTTCGGTATATTATTATTGTTAAAATTAATACAAGTTGTGTCATTCTTGAAACTTAAATTGCGCAAACGATGTACATGAATACCACTTCTGTTTGAGAGGTCATAAGTATTCTCCGCACATTTACAAGCATCGATGTCTTTATCACACTTTAATCCGCCAAGTATATGAAAGATAGACTGAAAAAGCAAAGCTTTGGAAATAAACAAAACATGTCTTCTATCCATGCTGACTTTCTGATAACATCATTATAGTACTGAAAAAGAAAATACTTTTACGTTGAGCATACGTATAGATTAGTTATTGAGAATAAAATACAGGCATTCCATTTAGCAATTACAACTAAACGAATGCGTATATGACTGACCCAAGTAAAGAACCTTTTAACATTTTAAGTAGTTGTAAAACAAAAATCCATTGAATTTGTCAATTAGAGGACATTAATCCTATATTTCACTTTAGTAAAAAAACAATTGGGCCATAGAAATGTATCTTGATTGTTTCAAAGCATCATTATTGTTTTGGTATTTCTACACTATAATTTGGAATCTTGATTTTACATGGTTACTTAAGCTTGGACACAGAAACATAAGAGGTGAATGTTGATTGGTTATTTTCGTATATGCAATGAAATCCATGTGACATTTTGTCTACAGTTATGTACCAGACAGGATAACACTCATGTCAAGTATTTCTATATTTGAAACAAAGATAAATTCTGCACAATTGTTTGGGAAAAGTGCAAATTTAACTAAAACTTAATGGGGAAAATAAATGGTGGTATCACACATAACAGATTTGACTCATACATGTGTATTTAGTTTTTCGTCCTAATGAACTGTTGTTGTTTGCCTATCTTTTAGTTTTATAAATCAAACAAACAAAGCTTTGCTTTTATTTCACTATTGCAATTGCCTGATTTTCTGATTATAGGAAATAAAACACATTTTTGTACGTAAAATTGGCAAAATTGTCGACATGTGGCATTACATATCATTTTGATTTTATGGAGATATATTTTACTGACAAATGTTATCTTTATATCATAAAATATTACATATCATGGATAACATGAATCACCAAAAGTCACATAAACACAATGACTCTTTTAAAAACCAACAGACATACAAACATAGACAAAGAAGAAGAACAATTCATGATCCAAATAGTCTGAATTAAACGTCTTTATAAAAATAAATGTAAATACAGAATCTCTTGTAATTTTAATTGTCTATTTCCAGTAGATTTCAACGACCGATTGCTTATGACATGGAACGCATACAGAGAAAATTGGCTCTAAGGACTTACCCCTTTCCGTTTTTGTGGTATCTGAATTTAATTGTTTCACGATTATTTAATATGATATGTAGTTGCATTGTCCACATTTTATTCTCCTCCTTTCTGGATATGACAGTTGTTTTCGATTTGTTCCGTTAGTTGGTATGTACTTACGTTTTATTATGCCAGTTTTTATTGACTTTCGCCTTTTTGAATTTAACCTGGAGGTCAGTATTTGTGTTAATACTTTTTTAAGACCTAGAAAATAAACAGACTTACCTACAGATTCTAAGGAAGTTTATGTTTAAAACAAGGAAGTAACTTCTTTATATGGATATACATGTACATACTAATAGATAAATGAATTATTTAAAATCCACCAAGTTTCAATGAGTATTTAAATTATCCACTCTAAATTCCCAATGTTTATATATTTGAATGCATACGTTGAATGACAAAAAAATATCTTCCGTCATATTATGATTGTTTTTTTTTTTATAATTTCCTTTTAGATAACAATGAGTTAAATAATAAGATAACACTGTTGATATATCTACCACAATTATTTTAATGCGATTTAATTAATCCTGTTACCAGGGAAACACGGATTTATTTGTAATCTTTCGATCTATATGCCTGGTTAGGTATGCACTAATCAATGCTTTTGCCATGGCCATGGGTACTGTATTTTTTTTTTTTTAACTTTCTAAAAGTCCTCCATAATAGTTTTTTACTTAAATTTCAATAAACCCATCAAAGGAGTTTATTTTAATAAATATTTATCAGATTTCTTTATATCTAACCATTTTAAACCTCAAGAAAAAATATTAAACTAAACTGGATTTATCTTTGTAGCGGTTATTTTTAGTTTTAATCTTAATATGTTTTCTCGTTTTCAAAGAAAAACGCGTTAAATTTCTATCTAAAAATTAGCCAACTTTAAGTTTGAAAGTTTTACTTGGGGATGGTACTATATTTATGTCTTCATTATTACGATGATCCTTGATGACAGTGCATCGAAAATATTTACGAATTTACGGGAAATTAAACCAAAAAATATTTTTTCGGATTTTAAGGTAACTACCCAAAACCGTAAATTGAGGGGTATCCCCATTAAAGGGATAACATACAAAAATGTGACAATAGAAACTTTTTACGACCAGATGGAAATTAAAATATAGATATGTATGGCAAGCCGTTCTCGTCAAAACTATGTTTAAACCCTTTTTTCGAAAAAAATACACACTGAGATTTAAAAACCTAAAATAACACACTGAGAAATCGAAATTACACACTGAGATTTAAAAAAATAAAAAACACACACTGAGAATTCAAAATTACACACTGAGATTTAATAAAACACACTGAGATGAAATAAATTGTAAAACACACACCGAGAATTGTTAATTACACACTGAAATTTCAAAAATACACACTGAGATTAATATGTAAATTACTAATGAATATTCATGAGATGAATAATTCAACAGATTAATATCTTGATCTCAAGAACTCTTGTCATTATAATGAAATGCGATTCCTTCAACCAACATTCGTAATAAATTTCAAGACTTAACATTGTCATATTCATAAGTTTGTTGCCTATAATTCAGATCATTACTACCAGTAATTAAACATGTGTCCCTTTTCAAAAGTCTTCCAACTGTTTCCCTGATTTCGCTAGTTAATCTTTTATATTTTTGTTACGTTTATATGCTATAATAGACACTTGAGTAAAAATTTCACTGCATTTTTTTGCAGATTGTTCCAATGTTTTCTTATAATTTTAATAAAGTTTTTCACCATTTGGTTATATTTTGTAATAAGAGTAAGTGGGTATTTTTCTTGTTCTTGTATTTCTAAAGTTTTTTTATTAATAATTTGGAACTAAATCGAAAGACTAACGAGTTATGTCCCCTTGTTGTTTTAAGCTTGTAATAGATTCAGATTAAGTATGCTAATTAGATATGTGCGCATAAAAAGTGCGCAAAAATCTCAGTGTGTAATTTTAAATTCTCAGTGTGTAATTTTATATTCTCAATGTGTAATTTCAAATTCTCAGTGTGTGTTTTCAGTTTATTTATTCTCAGTGTGTCTTTTTGAAATCTCAGTGTGTAATTTTCAATTCTCAGTGTGTAATTTTCAATTCTCAGTGTGTAATTTTCAATTCTCAGTGTGCGTTTTTCTTTTTTTTGTAATCTCAGTGCGTCTTTATGAAATCTCAGTGTGTAATTTTTAATTCTCAGTGTGTAATTTTCAATTCTCAGTGTGTAATTTTCAATTCTCAGTGTGCGTTTTGAAGTTTTTAAATCTCAGTGTCCTTTGTTGTAATTCTCAGTGTGTAAAATTTTCGAAAAATAGTTTAAACATAGTTTTGACGAGAACGGCTAGCCATAGATATTATTCTATCATTTAAAACAATTTGCAGCCGTGTGCTATTCCAGACCATTAAACTCGTTAACTAAGCGATTTTTCGATGTCAGTTGCAGTACTATAAGTAGTGTATGTTGATTTCAGCTTTTTATTACCGAAGTTTATCATACATTCTAAACAGATACACTGCAAAAAAAGTTATACAAGATGATAGTAAAAAGACACATAAAAAGATGAGAAGAAAATACGAATAACAATAACGAATGATTCGACAGTAAGTTTAGGCAGTAATAAGTTATAACAATAACGAATGATTCGACAGTAAGTTTAGGCAGTAATAAGTTATAACAATAACGAATGATTCGACACTATGTTTAGGCAGTAATAAGTTATAACAATAACGAATGATTCGACAGTAAGTTTAGGCAGTAATAAGTTATAACAATAACGAATGATTCGACAGTAAGTTTATAGGCAGTAATAAGTTATAACAATAACGAATGATTCGACAGTAAGTTTATAGGCAGTAATAAGTTATAACATTAACGAATGATTCGACAGTAAGTTAAGGCAGTAATAAGTTATAACAATAACGAATGATTCGACAGTAAGTTTATGCAGTAATAAGTTATAACAATAACGAATGATTCGACAGTAAGTTTAGGCAGTAATAAGTTATAACAATAACGAATGATTCGACAGTAAGTTTAGGCAGTAATAAGTTATAACAATAACGAATGATTCGACAGTAAGTTTATAGGCAGTAATAAGTTATAACAATAACGAATGATTCGACAGTAAGTTTATAGGCAGTAATAAGTTATAACAATAACGAATAATTCGACAGTAAGTTTATAGGCAGTAATAAGTTATAACAATAACGAATGATTCGACAGTAAGTTTAGGCAGTAATAAGTTATAACAATAACGAATGATTCGACAGTAAGTTTAGGCAGTAATAAGTTATAACAATAACGAATGATTCGACAGTAAGTTTAGGCAGTAATAAGTTATAACAATAACGAATGATTCGACAGTAAGTTTCGGCAGTAATAAGTTATAACAATAATTAATGATTCGACAGTAAGTTTAGGCAGTAATAAGTTATAACAATAACGAATGATTCGACAGTAAGGTTAGGCAGTAATAAGTTATAACAATAACGAATGATTCGACAGTAAGTTTAGGCAGTAATAAGTTATAACAATAACGAATGATTCGACAGTAAGTTTAGGCAGTAATAAGTTATAACAATAACGAATGATTTGACAGTAAGTTTAGGCAGTAATAAGTTATAACAATAACGAATGATTCGTCAGTAAGTTTAGGCAGTTATAAGTTATAACAATAACGAATGATTCGACAGTAAGTTTATAGGCAGTAATAAGTTATAACAATAACGAATGATTCGACAGTTAGTTTAGGCAGTAATAAGTTATAACAATAACGACTGATTCGACAGTAAGTTTAGGCAGTAATAAGTTATAACAATAACGAATGATTCGAAAGTAAGTTTAGGCAGTAATAAGTTATAACAATAACGAATGATTCGACAGTTAGTTTAGGCAGTAATAAGTTATAACAATAACGAATGATTCGACAGTAAGTTTAGGCAGTAATAAGTTATAACAATAACGAATGATTCGACAGTAAGTTTATAGGCAGTAATAAGTTATAACAATAACGAATGATTCGACAGTTAGTTTAGGCAGTAATAAGTTATAACAATAACGACTGATTCGACAGTAAGTTTAGGCAGTAATAAGTTATAACAATAACGAATGATTCGACAGTAAGTTTAGGCAGTAATAAGTTATAACAATAACGAATGATTCGACAGTTAGTTTAGGCAGTTATAAGTTATAACAATAACGAATGATTCGACAGTAAGTTTAGGCAGTAATAAGTTATAACAATAACGACTGATTCGACAGTAAGTTTAGGCAGAAATAAGTTAAAACAATAACGAATGATTCGACAGTAAGTTTAGGCAGTAATAAGTTATAACAATAACGAATGATTCGACTGTAAATTTATAGGCAGTAATAAGTTATAACAATAACGAATGATTCGACAGTAAGTTTAGGCAGTAATAAGTTATAACAATAACGAATGATTCGACAGTAAGTTTAGGCAGTAATAAGTTATAACAATAACGAAGGATTCGACAGTAAGTTTAGGCAGTAATAAGTTATAACAATAACGAATGATTCGACAGTAAGTTTATAGGCAGTAATAAGTTATAACAATAACGAATGATTCGACAGTAAGTTTAAGCAGTAATAAGTTATAACAATAACGAATGATTCGACAGTAAGTTTAGGCAGTAATAAGATATAACAATAACGAATGATTCTACAGTAAGTTTAGGCAGTAATAAGTTAAAACAATAACGAATGATTCGACAGTAAGTTTAGGCAGCAATAAGTTATAACAATAACGAATGATTCGACAGTAAGTTAAGGCAGTAATACGTTATAACAATAACGAATGATTCGACAGTAAGTTTAGGCACTAATAAGTTATAACAATAACGAATGATTCGACAGTAAGTTAAGGCAGTGATAAGTTATAACAATAATTAATGATTCGACAGTAAGTTTAGGCAGTAATAAGTTATAACAATAACCAATGATTCGACAGTAAGTTTAGGCAGTAATAAGTTATAACAATAACGAATGATTCGACTGTAAGTTTATAGGCAGTAATAAGTTATAACAATAACGAATGATTCGACAGTAAGTTTAGGCAGTAATAAGTTATAACAATAACGAATGATTCGACAGTAAGTTTAGGCAGTAATAAGTTATAACAATAACGAAGGATTCGACAGTAAGTTTAGGCAGTAATAAGTTATAACAATAACGAATGATTCGACAGTAAGTTTATAGGCAGTAATAAGTTATAACAATAACGAATGATTCGACAGTAAGTTTAAGCAGTAATAAGTTATAACAATAACGAATGATTCGACAGTAAGTTTAGGCAGTAATAAGATATAACAATAACGAATGATTCCACAGTAAGTTTAGGCAGTAATAAGTTAAAACAATAACGAATGATTCGACAGTAAGTTTAGGCAGCAATAAGTTATAACAATAACGAATGATTCGACAGTAAGTTAAGGCAGTAATAAGTTATAACAATAACGAATGATTCGACAGTAAGTTTAGGCACTAATAAGTTATAACAATAACGAATGATTCGACAGTAAGTTAAGGCAGTGATAAGTTATAACAATAATTAATGATTCGACAGTAAGTTTAGGCAGTAATAAGTTATAACAATAACCAATGATTCGACAGTAAGTTTAGGCAGTAATAAGTTATAACAATAACGAATGATTCGACACTATGTTTAGGCAGTAATAAGTTATAACAATAACGAATGATTCGACAGTAAGTTTAGGCAGTAATAAGTTATAACAAAATAGTATGAATGCTAATGAAACAACTCTACATCCAAGTCGCAATCTGTAAAAGTAGACCATTGGTGACCTTCTGCTGTTGTATGTTCTATAGTCGGGTTGTTGTCTCTTTGACACATTCCCCATTTCCATTTTCCATTTTATTTTATCATTAAAGGTCAAAGTATGGTCTTTTACACGGAGCATTTGATCACAACCAACAACAAGACACAAAGGGCCTTAAAGATTACTATTATAAAACCATTCAAACGGGAAAGCCAACGGTCTAATGTATATAAAAATCAAAGACCGAGAAACACTTATGAACCACATCAACAAAATTACTGAACGTAAGGTTCCTGCATTACGACAGGTGCAAAACAATGCAGCTTGTATAACTAGTTTCAACTGTCATAAATCTTGTTAGAAGGTGCGTTGAATAGGCAAGTATCTCCTGTAACACATACATTAATTATCCTGCATTCGAAAAAGTAAAATCACAAAAATACTGAACTTAGAGGAAAATCAATTCGGATAGTCCATAATCACATGGCAAAATCAAAAAACAAAACGCATCAAAAACGAATTGACAAGAACTGTCATATTCCTGACTTGGTACAGGCATTTTCAAATGTAGAAAATGGTGGATTAAACCTGGTTCTATAGCGCTAACCCTCTCACTTTAATGACAGTCTCATCAATTTCCGATATATTTACATTAATGCGTTAAATAAACAGACACAATAAATAAAATAGTCAAATTATGGGTACATCAGTCATCATCGTATAACAATTTTAAAAGGAACAATTTAACAGAACACAAAAACATCTACTATCTACGAACACATTCATTGATTTGAGTGTCTGACGTCAGAAATTTTATACGTCACATAAATTTGTCGTTCAATGTGCATACAAACAAATCCACTCTTAGTCAAATTGTCACAATCGAAAAATTCATAATTAATCCACATACATTTGTTATAGCATTATATGTGTAAGGAAGACACCCCTTTGAATGAAGTCTGTATAGTGTGATCAAGCAAGAGAGTACCTTATTAACATTGCTGCATACACACTATTCGATGGACACAGGGTGTATAACTGGTGAATGGAAAGTTTATAATTGTTTTAAACAGTTGTGATAGCCAATTGATTTTAAAAAATAAACTAGCATTTACTCATATTTCTGCGACAACACTATAGTTGCAATTAACTGCTTTATAAGTGCTAACGATAAAGATATTATAATTATAATTATGTCTTGTTAATGATTTATAAAGAATTCACAAAAAACTCAAGTCCTTTTATAGCTAAACAAAATCACTTCCTTCATAGATAAAAACAGTTAAATGTTTAAAATGATAAAATATGTACATTCGTAAGGTAATATTTGAAGATCTTGTTTTGTTTATTAGTAAACAGAATTAAAAAATAACAAATGTATTACCAGGAATATGTTTATAATATTACTAGTAAAAGTACACTATACCCAGAAAATTGATTACCGAGCAACACGAACACAACACAAAAAAACCCTTTTTTAAATCAACCTTAAAATCTTAAATTTGGATAACTCTTTTCGAATCTTTTATATTTTAAATGTCTTCTGTATGCAATAATCTGATGTGTTGTAAATAGTATTTCTACATTTCTGTTTAAATGTCTTCTGTATGCAATAATCTGATGTGTTGTAAATAGTATTTCTACATTTCTGTTTAAATGTCTTCTGTATGCAATAATCTGATGTGTTGTAAATAGTATTTCTACATTTCTGTTTAAATGTCTTCTGTATGCAATAATCTGATGTGTTGTAAATAGTATGTCTACATTTCTGTTTAAATGTCTTCTGTATGCAATAATCTGATGTGTTGTAAATAGTATTTCTACATTTCTGTTTTGCTCGGTTATGTGCAAATGCTTTCTTATAGTCCTGTAAATTCCTGTTAACCAAATTAAATCTTGATGCAAAGATGAGTGGTGGAGCCATTTACTATTTTTTTTATAATTATATCTTAAATACGTTTCTTGTTATTATTGTTTGTTTGTTGTAATATTATCGATCTCATTTTCGCATTCAATTTGTCCTCTTTTAAGAAGTAAGACTTCAAAAGTTGAATTTCTTCATGAAAGTCTGTAGATTTTTTGCAAGATCTAATAGAGCGAATATTTTCTGCAGTTATCAATAATTGGAAATTAACGTTTTGGGTTGATGTTCGTTTAGGAAAACAAAAATTATCAATTGATTTTCTATATAGTGTAATGTTTAAAATTATATTTCTTTTCCCTTTGAAGAAAGTTATATCTAGAAATAGGATACTTTTAAATTCTTCTTCATGTGTAAATCTAATTAATGAGTGTTTTTAAAATATTAGCGATGTTGAAAAAGACGAGAAGAAATTTATCTGAGACAAATATGACGAAACCAGTGTCCTGATAATTTATAAATAAATGATATTATTCTAAACGGAAATAGTGTAAGCTTTTCTTATATCATTTCAACCATTCTGATATTAGCTAAGCTCGGACTCATTCATTCATTCATATCTTTAATTCCCCATAAATGAGATTCAGTAAATTCAAAAGTTCTAAAATTGTATCATTAGGTTGGAGAGGTATGCCATTTATAATTTCAACAATCTTTGGCCAAGCTATATAAACAACTTCAATTTGTTCTTTGTGTGCATGTGAATTATACGTCATCGAGATACTAAAATATCTATTTTTTTTTTGAATACCAAGTCATGAATATGACAGTTGTTTCCATCGTATGATATGTTTTGCCATTTGATAAGGGATTTCCGATTTCAATTTTCCGTGGCGTATTTTTGTTATTCTGCCTTGTTTTTGTGTATGTCCATAGTTTGATTACAACAGCTTGAAAAAATAGTCTATGTATAGATTTAATATACTTAAATGTACGAGTTATCATTCATTGAATAAACAAATTTTAGTTAATTGTATATACATATACATAGAAAATAGGAATTATTACAAAGGATTATAATACACATGGAAGATATATTGGTTTGATCCGTAAATAGTTATCAAAGGTACCAGGATTATAATTTAGTACGCCAGACGCGCGTTTCGTCTACATAAGACACATCAGTGACGCTCATATCAAAATATTTATAAAGCCAAACAATTACAAAGTTGAAGAGCATTGAGGATCCAAAATTCCAAAAAGTTGTGCCAAATACGGCTATGGAAATCTATGCCTGGAATAAGAAAATCCTTAGTTTTTCGAAAAATTTAAACTTTTGTTAACAGGAAATTTATCCCATCCGATCTTAATATATCTAAATATATATCTAAATAAATCAGTTGTTAACTGTATTCTGGTATCTCATTTGAATTGCTGTTGTCTGTTATCAATTTTTTTGTTAATGGATCTCTCTTGTCCCCTTTTGTTACTGCAAAACATGATTTGTTTGATCGTCATAGTATGGCTGATCTTTTTTTTGAAAAATGGTACTAGCATTCGATATGTTTAGGTACTATACCGGGATTTTATAAATATAAATTTCGAACAGTATAATTATACTTGGTTTACCTTTTTAGCAGCAAAATAAAGTTACCCGTGCTTGCATTTCCTATCATGATTTTCTTGTTAGAGGGTTGCTGCTCACAAGGAAGCTATTAAACCAAGAGTTCCAAATGGTGAAGTTGAAATTATCCCTTCGTAAATTTTACGGACGCCATCACGAGTTGGTTGACCGTTATGGATTAACCGTTTCACAAATGATATCGGATAGGTGCCTTACGTCGTAACTACAACACCCTTCCCTTTCATGAATGTGACCTACTGAATTAGACTATTTACCGGATTTGTTATCACATAAGTACCACGACGGATGCAACATGCAGAGCAGGATCTGCTTACCCTTCCGGAGCACCTGAGATCACCCTTAGTTTTTTTGTGGGGTTCGTGTTTTTTATTCTTTAGTTTTCTATGTTGTGTCATGTGTGCTGTTGTTTGTTTGTCTTTTTCATTTTTAGCCATGGCGAAGTCAGTTTGTTTTAGATTTATGAGTTTGACTGTCCCTTTGGTATCTTTCGTCCCTCTTTTACCAAAAACAAAAATTGTTCTACAGAATTTAATCGATAAACCTCAATATAAAATAAGGAAACGTGTTATGATTGCCAGTGAGAAGACATATATATACTCAAATATACGTCTCCATACGGCCTTCAACACTGAACAAAACACATACGTCATATGCATGCTATAAAATGCCCCAATTCTGAAAATATGAGAAAAAATATCTCAAACAGAAATACAAAAAGGTGCACTACAAAATGTGTGTAATCGTCCTGTGAAGTTTCAGGGATCTGGGATGGAAACCGTAGGAGGAGTTGATTACACAGAGCATGTATCCTCCCTCATAGCTGATAAATTAGTAAGTAAATTCTAACAAACTGTGGAAAAAACCCTAAATTACTTCTAAAAATAAAGGCAACAGTAGTATATACTGCTGTTCGAAAGTTATAAATCGATTGAGCGAAAAAAAAAGTTCGGTTTACAAACTAAATAAATTAAACTAAAAAAAAAGCAAGTTCAGACTGTCATATGCAAAATCTTCCTTTGAAGTTTCAGGGATTTGGATTAAAATAGTAGAAAGACTTGATAACACTTCATACTTTTCAACACCGTCCCGCCCATCCGCCCGACACTCTACTATAAATTATGGCGACGGTATTATGTATATTGCTGTTCAATAGTCATAAATCGATTTAACTGAAACAAATCCGGGTAACAAATCAAAAACCGAGGGAAACACATCATGTATAAGAAGTATTCATCATACAAACACTGAACTGCCACATAAAACAAACTCCAACATACATAGACACGAACTGTTTAATAACAACTGTCATATTCCTGACTTTTACAGGACATTTAAAGAACAAATAGTGGGAAACACCTTAGTTTAGTGCTAGCCAAATCTTCTGATTATAGGGCAATGTTAAAAATACTGCTTAAATGACACTATTAAGTGACATGAATACAATAAGAATAAATGCAAGAACACTCAGGACAGCAGCATGATATTGCATTTCAACAGTTTCATCATAGAATAACAACGAACACCTAAAATCAATTTACGACAGTTCACAAATATAAGACCTAAAACTAATGAGTCAGAGTTTTGTCGAAGAACATCTCGTCCTTTTTCTCAAAACAATCATCGGATAGTACAGAGACACAGTAGACAACTATTCGGTATCTTCTTCACAAATAATACAAGATTGTCTTGTGTTGTAAATTGTAATTGCTGACGGTGTGTATTTTTCCCTGATGCAGTTTTCCCTTATTTTTTTATGTGCTATTATGTTCGTATTAATCTCGGCGTGACTCGGTATGTGTGCCTCCAGGTATCTGGGTATGGCAGTGGCGGTTCCTTTTGTAGGTGGGACCAGAGTTGTAATACGAACGCAAGAGGTGCTTACAGTGTTAGTTTCATTTCGTTTACCCCTGTAGTAATATGTTACTAAATGTGTACTTTATCCGGACATTTCATACTATTACAGCGTTATGTAATTATTTACTGTTTGAACTATTAAAATACTGTTTTTGTTGTCGTCTGTGTTTTTGCTTGATTTTTTATGTAGACAGCTGTGTTGCATGTCTGTGACGTATGTGTACGTAGTTTTGGCGGCTGTATCCCATTATTGTCACATTGACAAATTATATTTAATTTGGTAACTTACTTTATTGTGTCAATATAACGGAGCTGGACACAACTATCATACAAATTTGAGCTTTATCTAGCTATCAAACGATTTAAACCGTTAATTAATTCTTTTAATTACAGATCAAAATATTACAAATATGACAATAACTTGGAGCATACAGAATGTTGCAAGGTTAAACTGGTTTTTTTTGGCGCCAACCCCTGCCCCTAAATCTGGGACAGTGGTGCAGACATAATGCGCACGACTGATGGATTTCAAATTTAGTATTGTTTTTTATAAATCTTAAGGTATTTATCAATTTTGAAAAACATTTAGAGTTCAGCTCTCCAAAGTAAACAAGGTATCACCTACCTTATATGTATACATTTTAAAATCAAACTTTATATGCACAATGAATGCCTACATATAAAAAACTACTATTAAAAGAAAATATAAGAACAGTATTAGAAGACTGAAATACAGGTAGGCAATTTTAATATATTTTGACATTTCTACAAGGTTTAATAAAAAGGAAATTCATTCAAATTTGAAAAATGAAACAATAATGCCGACGTGTTATATTATTTTTCAATAGCAGGCTCTTTGGTCAGAGCGTTTGACCACCAACCCAGTAGTCAGCACTTCGGTGTTGACATGAATATCAATTATATGGTCATTTTTATAATTTAACTGTTTCGAAATGCTAAGGATTTTTCTTACCACAGGCATATATTACCTTAGCCGTATTTGACACAATTTATTTGGAATTTTCGGTCCTAAATGCTCTTAAACTTTATACTGTTTGGCTTTATTACTATTTTAATCTGAGCGTCACTGATGAGTTTTATGTAGACGAAACGCACCACTGGTACCTTTGATAGCTATTGCCAATTTGTCTAGTTCATAGTCTAATAATAAAGCCAGCTTTAGATTTTTTTTTACAAAAATGTCAAAGCTTTTACAAAATTCGAACCTTTGCAAAAGGGACATTCAAGCCAATGTAATAAGGTTTATGAGACTATTTCAATTTTGCAAGTTCTGTTCGGAAATGCTTACGATCTAGAAATATAAATTAATTACATATGATTTGTATGTTATGGCGTCACACTTACGTTATAATATTCGCATTCTTGTGTGCAGTTCTTCACCCGTATTTACTATTAGGAAACATCATACGCAGGGAAGAAAGATAAACAAAAACATAAACATATAACCAAAAAATTTTCCAAATTTTCCAAATCTACAAATTTCGGAAAGTAAAAGCACAGGTACTGTAACGTTTCAACTTGCAGTAATAATTTTACCCTATGTTTAATTTGATGATTTAACAAAATTACAAAAATGATAGTACATCATGAAACACGTACATTCCAAACACCCTCTTCCCCCTAAAAACAAAACAAAACAAACAAAATCCATTGGAAAGTTTAACAATATTTTGAAGTTAAGTAAAATGCAGAAAAATTCAAATTATTTAAAAAAATTTAAAATCAATTTGGCCCTTCATCCTTCGCCCCTTGGAGTGCATTACTCCTATGGACTTTCCGAATTGATTTTCCTTTAAGTTCAGTATTTTTGTGATTTGACTTTTTTCCACCTGAAATGGAGTCAATGGTATTAGTTATTTCTGTGACAGTTTTATCAGTGATCTACTGTAATTCAACATGTTTATAGTAACCATTAAAATTGCATGTTCGTTTACAAATTATTTTTCAGGAAATCTTAAAAAAAAATATTAATGGTTGAAAAAAAAAAACCGTACGAAATTGTGTAGTGAACTGTCTTTTTTTCTGTAATGGACTTTTCCGCCCATATTAACATATTTTAAAATAAAATCAATACATATCATTTTCATAATCTTCTTTCGTCATTTGTTGAATGTGCTGTTCATTTTTACATATCCTAGACCAATTACAATGCCTAATCTAGCGAAAACTATTAGTCCACTAACGGAAAGACATCTGTCACCTTAATATACAATTTTGTTGATGAAATTTATCAATAAACCAAACAAATGATATATTTTGTATATTAAATCAAATACATCGAAAACTTGTATCCTTGGAGGATTCTTAAGACATAATCAGGATGTCATAGTAGCATTAGCTGATTTTTGGCAGTAAGTTTTAATTATCTTTATTATTTAACCATCAGGGTTTAACATGGATTTTTTTGGACATTTAACAATATTTCAAGTAACAATTGATGTGGTGACGTGCAGGGAAGTTAAAGAGATTTAATTTCTTATAATCAATTGACTATAGGTGCATGATAAAAATCTAGAGCAGGTTTATGTGTTGATTTCAATCAATAATACTGAATGATTGAAATTTTGATCATTTGAATGAACTTATATGAATTCCAAAAATACAACACATAAAATTAAAAAAAGACAAAAAACAAAAGAACCGGAAGGTAAGGCTTTTTTATACGATAAGGCTTATAGTCCAGTATACTTATACTTTTTGGACCTACTGGATTATAGCTCTTCATCTTTTATATAAGCTTTGGATTTCAAATATTTTGGCCACGAGCATCACTGATGAGACATGTATTGTCGAAATGCGCATCTGGTGCAGGAAAATTGGTACCGTTAATGTTGTTAGCACAACATTTGTATTCTCTAAGGCATATCGATATAAATCACATTTAATTTGTAGTAAGTGGTATACAGCATGTTAAATCAGTGAAATGCATGATGTTCATGCGAAAGATCGAAAACTAATGCTACTTTAGTAAAAAAAAAATCATAAGATTAGAAGATTTATAGAACCTCTTCTGGGATAGGCAAATTCAGTTGTTACACTTGAAAATAAATGCTTATATATTCAACAACTAAAACTAGTGTTAAACTGATTAGGAAAGAACAACCATAATATTTAGAGAGAATGTTCATCTCTTTTCAGTTACTGTTTATAATTCACTAAGTTGACAAATAGATTTGAGTAATGCACTTTAAAAGAAGTCTTTCTTTTCTTTTTTGTTATTTTACTTTTTGCGTGTTTTTTAAAAATTTGTTTCCGTTTCATGTATTCGAATCTTTTGAATTAATGGAATGAATTATATACGAGATTATAAGTACCTCTACCCTCCATTAATTAGTATGCCTTTATTATAGACTGAACTCAATGACATGTTTATATGTGTGGCAGGTCGTGCATATTCAGAGTATACACAAATCACCGTTTCGGGTTCTTCAGAACGATTAATTTCAATAACTGTGCAATGCAGAAATAATCGCATTTAACGTAAATTATCAGATAAAAAAATGTATTGTGACATATAAAGTAGATACGCATAAACGTAGAATAACATGTATGTAAACGTATTTTAGTTGATTTTGACACGTATTGTTTGAAAATACGGTGTTTATGTGTTATTAAAATTTGCTGTTACAAATTGTTAGAAATTATTATAAAGTAAGGAATGTATCTCCCTCGTGCAAAGCTCTGATTTCTTTCACGGATTTGGCTTTACATTTTGGACCTTTTGGGTTATAGCTCTTCATCTTTTATATAAGTTTTGGACTTTAAACGTTTTGGCCACGAGCATCACTGAAGAGACATGTATTGTCGAAATGCGCATCTGGTGCAGGAAAATTGGTACCGTTAATGTTGTTAACATTGTTCCATTAGCATACAAAAGATAACATATATGCATTCTATAGATGCAAAGATAAACAAACAGACAATAACAACCTATAGGAAAAAACATATCCTATGATAAATGTACAGGTAAAAAGCAAAACAATTTAATATTTATATTTATAAATAAATCAAGAGTCCCCTGTCCCCAGTTCAAATGGACCCAAATTACTCTACTACTTTTGAGGTTGATATTTAATTTTCAATTTTGTTCTTAATTATGCTGAAATCAAACTATTGACTAGGAAATCTTTAAATGTGTATGTATGCATTGTGATACATTATTTCACGTTTTGATTGTAAAACTTTAGCGGATGAATCACATTGACTGGTAAACATGATTATAATAAGCTAAAAAAACTAATATTGACAAGCAGTTTTCAGGTCTACTATACAAGTCATAAAAATCAGGCTTAAGTATTTAGTTTATATATATATAGTACATATTGCAAATCGAAATACAATTGACTTAAAGAAATTGTATATTACATTACCAATGTGTTATGTTTATTATTTGTAAAAAACGTTATACTTAAAACCATTGACTTCGGACTGAAAAGTATTGTTTTAGTCATTTCTCAAGTTTGTCCGGTCAGAAATGAAACGTAAAAACAGAAATCACAATAATGTTCAGATAACATGTATATCTTATAAGCAAATGTCAGAGATAAACAGTCAAAGAAGAAATTCATTCTGACATTTGTGGCACGTGCAGTACAAATAAACAGCGGGCATATTGTGTCTACATTATAGCATTGTAATGTCATAAAGTACATATCTCCATAATTTGTTTTCATGCATTTCATTTCAAAGAAATTCGCCTTTCATACGGACAGTTAAGCAAAATAGTTTCGTTTGAAAAAAATAAATTACATTCTATATTTGATTGAACACGATTGACATAAAATAAGACCAGCTATTTTTGCTTTTACGTAGGTGTTCTTTCAAACAGCCAAGCAAATGACTCTATTTAGAATGTGTAATGAAAGAAATACATAAAACAGACACAAAGGAATCAAAAGTCGCAACACATGTATCTCCTATAAAGGTTATAAAAGCTGACTGATATAAAACTCCAGGATATTACACCTAATGGGATGGCATTTTCAAGGATGGATAATGACTAAAGTCAATTTTGAAAATAATGCACATTTGTATTAAATATAATGTACATTCATCTTTTGTACGCACATACTGAAATGATATGATTCATACAAACATTGAGAAGTTAATTGAAAAGAAAATTGATAATTAGATGACCATCATGTTCTCGGAAATCATTTAAACTTTGGAGAACATAGACTTCTATGATTGTATATGTTTATTGAAATGTTTTCTGAACAGATGTGTATTCGAAAGGAGCGTTCAAATAAAAAATACGTAGAAAATAAAACGTTTTAACATTTTACACATCAACGAGCCTTCAGTTGAGTAAAACAATTCTGAGAAGCCCTTTTAACTAGACAAACCATTCAATTTAATAGTTTTGTTTTCTTCTCCACAATCAAACTATATTTCATGACGTATAGAACATGTTTTTGTGATTTCATAGTATATGTGACACTATATAGCATTTAAAGAATAGAGCAACATCTAACTTCCGTGCATGATATATTTCCCACTGGAGTTAAAAAGCAAATCAGTAAACATTAAAAAATATATATCATTTTTAACCGGATTTTTGTGACAAAAATGTCGGTTATTGATTTGGGGATGTACGGCGGGCGGCCGGGCGGTCGGGCGGCCGGGCGGGCGGGCGGGCGGGCGGCAATCAAATGTTGTCCGTGCATTAACTCATGAACCGTTCAACCAAAGCTTTTAAAATTTTAATATGTTATTACTGACAACTATACGAAGGTCAAGTTCAATAATGGCGATTTTGACTTTTACCGTTCAGGAGTTATGGTTCTTGAAAGGCGGCAATCAAATGTTGTCCGTGCATTAACTCATGAACCGTTCAACCAAAGCATTTAAAATTTTAATATGTTATTACTGACAACTATACGGAGGTCAAGTTCAATAATGGCGATTTTGACTTTTACCGTTCAGGAGTTATGGTTCTTGAAAGATTGAAAAATGGAGTTTTCAGTCGTGTCTGTGCATTTACTCATGAACTGTTTTACCAAAGCTTCCCAAATTTTAATATGTTGTTACTGAGGACAGAATGGAGGTCAAGTTCAATAATGACGATTTTGACCTTTAGCGTTCAGGAGTTATGGTTCTTGAAAGATTGAAAAATGGAGTTTCCAGTCGTGTCCGTGCATTTATGCATGAACTGTTCTACCAAAGCTTCTGAAATTTTAATATGCTGTTACTGATGACAAAATGGAGGTCAAGTTCAATAATGACGATTTTGACTTTTACCGTTCATGAGTTATGGCTCTTGAAAGATCGAAAAATGGTGTTTCCCGTCGTGTCCGTGCATTTTCTCATGAACCATTCATCCAAAGCTTTTGAAATTTTAATATGTTGTTACTGATGACAAAATAGAGGTCAAGTTCCATAATGACGATTTTGACTTTTACTGTTCAGGAGTTATGGTTCTTGAAAGATCGTAAAATGGCGTTTCCATTCACGTTGTTGCATTTACTCATGAACCATTCAATCTAAGCTTTTCAAATATTATTATTTCAAAATGTTGATACTGATGACAAAATGGAGGTCAAATTTGATACTGATGATTTTCACTTTCACCATTCATCAGTAATGGTTCTTGTGATATTGCCAGGACACAAATAAATGTAAATAAATCCGGTTTGCTGTCGTTGTGACAGCCTCTTGTTTCTTTTTTAAAGCCAGAGCGCCTAAATTTTTAAAATACTGAAGTCATTGTTGAAAAGCAAGAGAACCAGGGTAAATATTCAAATCACTGAAACGAAAGATATTTTAAAGATAAATGAAGGTTTCCTGAAAAAAGGCACACATCTCATCATTGTTCCTTCCATTAATATAAAGCTTTGGAACAAACAACCCACACTTTAATTGTATCAAATAAAGATAAAAGGCAAAATTTGATATTAGTAAAGTAACTTCATATGCTAAATAAACTGCACTGCAATATCGATTAAAACAATAATAATTGATCGACACATTTGTGTTGCATTTATAAAGACTTACTTTGTATATTTTTGGCTAATTGAAAATGTAAATATTTTATTGAATTAATTTTCAATTTATGACGATACCATCAAGTACTTGTAGTCTATCTGATGAGATAATATCAAAGGCCATCGGAAAGATCGATATATTGACACGTTTTGTCGATATCTACACAGGATGGTGTTTATCTGCAATTTACAATTTATTTTCAACAAAATTATTAGGCAAATAAAAGATTAACATATTGAAAGGCTGAATATATGTACTGTCGTCAATTAAAAAAAACCGGAAGTGGGAATCAAATTCATTGGAACTCATACCACTTCTTCTTATGTTTAATTACCGGAAAAGAAGGTTTCAAATCAATATTTTTTGTAAAATTTTACGTAGGGTTGAATAAGGGTTATAAACATAAGAAGATGTGGTATGATTGCCATTGATACAACTCTCATGCAGAGACCAAAATGACCTAGAAGGTAGCAACTGTAGGTTATCGCATGGGCAAAACACATACAACATAGCAAACTATAAAAGGCCCCGATATGACAATTGTAAAAAAATTCAAACGAGAAAACTTACGGTCTGATAAATGTACCAAACAAAAACCATATTTATACTATGATACGTCATCAAATGCCAACCAACGATTTACAGGGTTCCGACTTTAAACGAGCACATACATCATGTGATGGGGTTAAACATGTAAGAGGACACCCAATCCTCACTCTAACAAGAAACATACAATACACGAACAAAGTTATCCAAAAAGCAAACGATAAACAAACATGATAAACAGTAACAAACGACAATCACTCATTTAAAGGCTCCAAGCTTGGAACAGACATACATAGCATGTAGCGGGTAAAACGTGTTTTCGGGCGACCAACCCTTCCCTTAAATATGACAGTGGTGTAAAGTCACCACATAAAACTAAACTCTGAAAATTAGTTAACGTGTTTTAAACTAATCAAAACGACAAAAGCACAAAAAACATCTAACAAAACACTAAATACATAAATAACAGATCTGACAATACTCGCAGTTACTGAAATATATGAATATAGAAAAAGGCAGTTATTGCTGTTTATATTTGGATATTTAGAGTAGTCTTTCTCATTTTAAAACGAAAAACATTTCTTAAAGTTTATGCGTGTTATTATATTTATCAACTAAATGGAATGAAGACGGATCTTTAGAGAGATTTGCCATACACTGTGATTCATAACAATACAAGAACACGCCTAATATTAAAGGGGCGCTTTCAGCGTTCGACACACTTTATTGCCGAAACGTATAACAGTTTATTAAAATTATTTTTCTCTCCTTTTCTGAGATTAGAGTCTTTATAATTCATTTTTCTGACATAAGGATCAATGCATTTATACGTTCTAATATTACTTTACAAAAAACTATAAATATAGTGAATGATACATAAGAAACAGTTGGTCGTCATTTGCACTGCATAGAGCATTGTGTTGCTATTAAATAGGTTAAGAAAAGTAAATATAATATGTTACCAAGGTGTTTCTATTCAACAGAACATCCTTGACATAAGGCCGTCATAGTGTAGATTGAGATCAATAGACCAAGCGTTGGATAAAGGAATGATGAATACCAGGGTCGAACTTATGCTCTTTGACCAGAAGGTCAACCAAGTCAACAGAACTAAAACGCCCAAAAAGCAAATAAAAACGTGTAATAATCGATCTTTTATATCTGGGCGTTATGTATTCGGGTTTAGTTTTCTGTAATTATTTAATACTTCAGTTTCTTTATGTATATCTCTTTCATATTCATTTGATAAAATTTACTGTTTGCAATAGCATGAATTGTTCTATATAATAAGAATGTTCTTATCCCGGACATAAAAACAATGCCGTATTTGGCGAAACCTTTTCAACTTTTTATCTCCAGTGCTGTACAACTTTGTACTTTTTTCACTTTCGATCTTTTATATCTGGGCGTCACTTGTAAGTCCTGTGTGGACAAGGCGCGTTTTTGGCGTATTGAATTTTAAACCTGATGCTTTTTGTTATCTATTAATCATGTTTTTCTTTGTCTAATATGTTCTCCTATTTATTTGTATTGTAGTCCTGTAATATTATGTTGTCATTTCAATGTTATATTTAACTTTGCCATTAAAGTGCGAGGTTTGGCATGCCACAAAACCAGGTTCAACCCACCACTTTTATTCCCCTTTAAAAGTGTCCTGTACCAAGTCAGGAAGATGGCCATTGTTATATTATTGTTCGTTTCTGTGTGTGTTGCATTTTAACGTTGAGTCGTTTGTGTTTTCTCTTATTTTTGAGATATTGAGATCAGACGTGGCACGGTACTTGTCTATCCCAAATTCATGTATTTGGTTTTCATGTTATATTTGTTATTCTCGTGGTGTTTTGTCTGATGCTTGGTCCGTTTCTGTGTGTGTGTGTTACGTTTCGGTGTTATGTCGTTGTTCTCCTCTTATATTTAATGCGTTTCCCTCGGTTTTAGTTTGTTACCCCGATTTTGTTTTTTGTCCCTGGATTTATGAGTTTTGAACAGCGGTATACTACTGTTGCCTTTATGTAATAATTTGTTGCGCTCTAATAGTTTCGCACATTGATTTCACTATTTAAAACTTCAAACAGTCCGGAGCTACGTTTTACTAAGTTTTGAAAGCGTAGCGAAACGGGAATATACGTAATGAAGTGTATCGAAACGTAATTACCCTTTGTTCAAAACTGGACCTGCCCTGTATGTTTTGAAATTTTAACAACAAACGTAGCGAAAATTGAAACGAAGTAGAAATCTAGTAAATACGTATCAAAGCTTAGCCGAACGCAACAAAACGTGCTTACTACGTATTGAAACGTATTAATGCGTGGTGAAAACGTGGGTCTACACGTAATAATACGTAGAAAAATGTGATAAGAACGTAGCACAAACCTAGTAAAACTAGTTTTGAAAATAACGGGACGTTTTTGTTCAAAACGTAGTTGAAACGTAGAATTTAAAAACGTAGTAAAACTTGACAGTGTGACTGGGGCTTTATCGTTTCATCCAAGTATGAAAAAGGTACAACCTGGTTATCAAATTCAAGCGTTTAATCTTGTTGTTGATTGTCACTGATACGAATATCAACTAGTATACTATTTATAAAAGAGGATAAGAACATTCAGTATATTTTTAAAGACGGTATAATTATCTCTGGATATTTTTGTTTGTTTTTATTTGTGTTAGACTGCTTTCTTGTTGATGTATGACCAACATATATTTTAATTATATCTTTACCCGTCTTAAAAACTGATATAATAATTAGAATAATTGAAGTAATAATAAACGGCATTGAAACGTGTCAGATTTAAGTATGACATTCAGAAGTGTAGCTATCACTTGTGTACAAGCTGAACAGTAAACGATAAGTATACATATATCAAGGAAAGGAATAACCGGTAAAACAATTAGTCGAGGATTTCGTGACCACAAGTTACTTTTCCGTTTATTATTATGTAGAAAACTTATTTTAAACAAAATAGAACATACATAATTTTACGGCGATGTTGTTACCGAGCAAGGAATTTTAGATACTTTCCGGGTAAACTTATTCGGAAAATTTACTAATTCAAGACTGTAATTAGATCTTTCAATATTAATTTTATTCGTATAGTTATACTTTATATCATTGAAAAAATTCAAATGCACTTTCACGAATATGTCGTTTCTCATTTTACCATTGTACAAGGTCGTTATTTCTCTGACTGTTAATGACGACTTTAAACTTATTCCATTGGTTATTGGATGTGTACTGATTGTTATTTAACTTTAGATACATGATTTTCTTAATAAGTTGCTATTGGCGTTGCTCTAGCTGCCAGTAACTGCGGCTACTCTCCGATCAGTGCTTTGTGTTCCTTTTTTGTTAAGGTTTATACATATCATGGTCTGTGTTTTTGATATATTTTTTTCTGGTAAGGAGTAGGTTGGCGCCATTCTTTATGTGTCTGTCCTAAGTTTAGAGCCAGTTGTTCAGCGGTTTTCGCTATGTTTGATATCTATCATATTTGTTTTTCGTAAATTATTCGTTATGAATGAGGCCGTTAGTTTTCGTAACTGTTTTTTTTTTATATATATTTTACATGTTTGGGATTTAAGTAGCCGACACTACAGTATGGATTTTTCTCATTCAATAATTATTGAAAATTAAACAATGTTATTTTCACATTTCAAATACCTTTTAAGCTTATTTGTGAGATACACTCATCAAAGTCAGCTGTATTGGAACACTGAAATCTGGCATACAGTGCTAATCAATAAGTAGGATGAAAGTAAAATCGCAATAAAAAAATAGAAAGATTGATCTCTGCAATTAACCTTTATCTCTCTTGGTTTATATGTATTGTTTTCCCATTTGAACCAAAATTAGCTTTTTCAAGTAGGTTCATCTTCACTTTCTTCATGCTTAATTAACTCAGGTATATCAAGAATAAGTTGACCATCAAAGTATCTGATATCATTGGTAAAAATGGGGAACAACTTACTTGTCAGATTTGTTAATTTTCCGTTCATAATATTTTGAAAACATTTGTTGGGATATAAAACGAAATTGGATCTAATAACATTGATAATGTTTATGGGGAGATCATATAGATAAAATCTCTTGTTATAAAATAATTCCGCTTAAACATATTTGAAACAGATTATCTCCCATATCAAATTCATGGATTCTTTAACCAATAAATAAATCATATTTTGCAGTTTGTTTCCTAAAATAAGATAACTAAATATTGTAATAATAACTTTCGCTTTTATCTTTGCGTATAATACGTATTCTTATTTTGATTTGATATGATTATACAATATCGTTCGCATTTGACTAAACGAACGAACCCAAAGAAACCAGGTTATTGACACCCTTTGAATGTAGATTTTTGTTTAGGAAAAATGATAGAAGAGAGGCGAAAGATACATTCGAACTTATGATTTATGTAATTATGGTTTTTAATTTTCACGTATTTCAACAGATTCTCGCCTTAATTGTATCTCTCGACCTGTCATTTGGAGAAAAAAAAATACAGATTATGACTTTTTATGCCCCATTTATGGACATTATGTTTTTCGGTCTGTACGTTCTATCTTTCGTTCGTTCGTCTGTCCGTTCGTCCTTCCACCCGCCCGTATGTCCCGAATCAGGTTAATATTTTGGTCAAAGTGGCTTTTGATGAAGTTGAAGTCCAATTAATCAACTTGAAATGTAGTACACATGTTCCCTATTATTTGATCTTTCTGACTTTAATGCTAAATTAGAGTTCTGACTATGTATAATGGACACATTTTTGTTTTATTATGCGTTAATGCATTAGGTCAAGTTACGTCGTTTATGTTAATTTATTTGAAATCTCTTATAAAACAAGCCAAGAACCCAAATGAGCCGCGACATGAACATTCAGTTGAAAGGAGTATATATTTGAATATATATATCAAGCCAATATTACTAATCATTAAGGGGTGTGATTAGGTGCACCATCATATGCACGATGTGCAAGTAATGTAATCGATTCTTGTATACATAAATCTCGTGGTTCAATGTCTGCAATTTCGTCTGATTTAAAAAAAAAAAAATTACATTGATATTGTCAATACAGTCATGCATTTTGTAAATTATATTAATGTATATCGATACTTTTAGGTTTAACATACAGCTGTTATATTGAATCAGTTTTTTAAGTGTGTGTTTGTATTTATGTAGTTCTTAAATGCATTCAATTTAATGAAAGGGACCTTGTCTATTTACTAATAATTTGTCATCATTTTTTTTCATCATTAAAAAAAAACCTAACATTTTTCTCTCTTTTCTTGCGAAGAATAACAACTCATTACCATAATGTATTTATCTAACTTAGCAGAATGTTACTTATGTATAATAAAATCCAATACAATTGCACTCAATGTTGCATTAAGAATATCCCACTTGTTCAAACTACTCTAAATCATTAAGCACCTTTACAGGTTATGACAGCGCAATTAATAGTCAATCCATTTCTATATAAAAACTTCTCCCTACAACTAGCAATGATGACGGAGTTATATGTTTGGCAAATGATTTAGTAATGAGTTACTGCAACTGTTCAGTTGTTGAAATGTAGTTTTATTCTGACGCAAATAGTTATCAAAGGTACCAAGATTATAATTTAGTACGCCAGACGCGCGTTTCGTCTACATAAGACTCATCAATGACGCTCATATAAACATAGTCTTTTGAGATTTATACGAATAAAGTTGTCTTCTAGTTAGAACTCGGTTTTTGTCCTTTGTCCATTCAACACCAAACTTTGTCAAATTACATATCGTGATGTGTCACATTTTGTAGCATAAACAGTGTTTTCTTCATTGAATTTTTCCTTGAGAATCAAGGAAGCTATTAAACCAAGTAATGAAGTTGAAAACCATCGGTTTGTAAATGTTACGGACGCCATCACGAAATAGTTGACCTTTATAGAATACCCGTTTCACTTAGATCTCGTAAACTTTTCTCTGAATGTAACCTACCGAATTAGAATGATTACAAGGTTTGTACTCTAATGAGCAACACGACGGGTGACACATTTGGAGCATGATCTGCTTACCCTGCCGGAGCACTCTGAGATCACCCATTAGTGTTTGGTGGGGTTCGTGTTGCTCAGTCTCTAGTTTTTTATAGTGTGTTTTGTGTATTGTTATTGGTCTCTTTATTTGTTAGCCATGGCGTTGTCAGTTTATTTTCCACTTATGTGTTTTATGTCGTTTTGGTATCTTTTGCCCCTCTTTTATGTGTCAATGAGATTATTCATAATGCACTTTGTCGACACAAATTCTTCTACTTCAGAAATTGTTGATAAAACTTGTAAACAATAGAAGGTCTCCTTGCGAAGTTAACATTTATGAATTATTATAGTTACCAAAGGTACCAGTATTATTATATCTGATTATATAGGTTATCAGAAATAATATTTTTTGTAAGCCAACACACGACTATAAAAGAGAGACGAAAGGTACCAGAGGGACAGTTAAACTCATAAATCGAAAAAAATGACAACGCCATGGCTAAAAATGAAAAAGAAAAACAGACAAACAAAAGTACACATGACACAACATAGAAAACTAAAGAATAAGCAACACGAACTCCACCAAAAACAAGGGATGATAATACTATAAAGGTTTATGTTGGTTTGAGTTGATGAATATTATATTAAAATATTAGAATATGAATCTTCAATAACTTACCTATCATTACTATACACATATTGTCAATAAATAAAATAGACACTTGCGCCTAACATAAAGTTGATAAGTGTAGGAGTGGTAGAATATTTGCCAGTTCGGCAGACAGATCTAGTAGTATTGTATAATTAAATTAGCGATGAGTACTCCAATTCACATATTTTAAATTCATTTTTTTTTTAAATATTTTATGAACATGCTTTCTAGTCCTTTTTCAGTCATTATGACTTTTAGATAATTAAGTTTTGAGAAAGTTTGTTGCCAAACCGATCTTATGGTGCTTATATACGTATTTGGTTCTACACAAGTTCAAGAAAATATTAAGATGTCCTTTTATAATACATGTATATCTTCAGGTCATCAACCCAAATCTGTCATTATTTTCAGAAATATTGTTGTCTTATTGCTAACTAGAGCGTGTATCATTTTTTTTCTTAATATCACTCAGAGAAAATTTTGTAGAATGCCCAATCACTTTTTATTTCGTGTAATTGGGGGTGTTTTTTTATTTGTTTTTACCCTTCCATTGAAGAGTATTCAATTTCTAAAATTAAAGCGATTTTGCCTGAAATGACAAACAATGTACGTAGTTATATATTGTACTTTACATGACTATTATGGGTACCATCTGTTGTCATATAAAAGACCTGTTTGCTTTTCTGTCTATATTTACTATTAACTTTTTTCAAGCTGAACGATTATTGTACTACTTATTGATATAGAGTTAAAAAAATACAGGTTTTTGTTTGTACAAAATATTATAACCAAGATTACATAGGTGTTAATCAGTTTTCTTGATTTTAGTCGATTCTACTTGAAGTTTTATGAAAGCTGTTTGCAGTTGTAAAATAAATGAATGTTTTTTTACACATCCATATCGGGCATAATATACTGTCCATGTGTACCTAATTGTTATTTTTTGCATATAAGTGTACTACAGTGACAATTTCAGAAAATAACAATATATAGTGACATTCGTTTTGTATTCTGTCATTGCCCTTTTAAAAATAAAAAAAAAAAAGAAAAAGAGACGAAAGTCATCGTAAGATTATAATTGAATAGATGGACATTTTTATTGGTTAATTCTGTACTTTAGTGAAAATGTGATCGCTTTAAAATGCAGGAGGTGGTATACTCGTTTTTTTGTGCATACTCTGGAAAACTATGGTTTAAAAAACAAAGCGGGTAGTCTGCTTATATGCACAACACTAATGAAACAGGAGCCAATAACAGTGAGTCAGACGGATTTATAATTTAAAAAAAACAAACTTATTTTCCAAACCAATATTTGACTGCTATCATAAGTTATATGGTTTGCTACTGACCCCTTACGGATCCATAGAGGATAAGTAAAATTCATAGGGGACTGACCGTGAGCCCGTAGGTCGAGTCTTCTATGGATTTTACTAACTTTCTTTGGATCCGTAGGGGGCCAGTAGCAAAAGCAAACTATATCGAATCTCACTCACAGAGAGCATTTTCTGCGAAGATAACAATAACAGTATGAATTTATTAATACAACTTTTAACACAGATTTAGAGTATCGTCTTTTTAAAGAATTAAATTTGGAACGAATGTCACTTGTTTAATGTTAAATTTTGAATGATTTTCACTTCATTGTTTCGAAATAATTGTGCACAGGCATCCTGTATTGTGTTGCTAATATTTATTGATGTTTCATTATAACCAAAATTCCCTAATATAGCGTTTAAATCGAATCCTTCGAAATAGGTTTGTTTATTAATTTGTTATGGTCACTTCTGTTTCTAATCTGCCGTATTGCTTTACCTTTGATAAATCCTCTGAATACATGATGCGACTCTCTTATGATCAAAACGAACTTGACTTTTGGAATAATCATAATACATACCATATCTAACATACTTTTGGTTGTTTGTTTACAGCTGTGTTTTTATTTACTTGTGTTTTGTGGTTTTACAGTCATTGAAAAGTAAAAATACCAAACATTGCATGCTTCTGAACTGCAAATAAGATCTGAGATTGTATGTGCATAATCAGATGACATTTTAATGTTGTGTTTGTTTGGGGAGGGACATTTTAACTTTACATTACCCCTTTTTTTGGGAGGGGATGGATGTTATTAATAATATTAATAACTGAGTCTGATGTGTATCAAATAGATTAACTAATATATCTGTATCTTTTGGCATGACTCCACTTGTTGTTTCTTTATAATTTTCTCTATGGTGTTTGGTTATTCCATTCAATGTTTCCCATTCCAGTATTTGAGTCTGTTTTTAAAGCAAAGATTCACTTGATCATTGCATGCATGTTTTCTCCATATCGTCGACAAAAATAAAGTCTTATATCTTACATCACGTTTAAAAAAATCCAGTAGGGGTTAGTGATTAAAAGTAAACTCGACATGTACAGCTTCTCCCTGTCATTTTCTAGATAGGGATCAACGTTTGTTACCCTTTACAGATTGTTTCAGCTCGGCCCATGCAGCATCTTTAATAATGTCAAAGTCTTTGTTTTTTGGAGATGCGTTAAGATGGCGATATAAGAAATTAGAATTTTTAGAGATAACTTTGATCAAAAGGACTGATTTTATATACTGATGAACGGGGACAACTGACAAATAATTACTTAATTTGTGAAATACTAACCGAAAAAAGTACAATACTGTTCCGAAAATCCCAAGCAGTCTTTTATCGTCAATAGTTTGACATGTTGACGTTCACATTCCTAAATTTTGTTGCAGACATCACCTGTTGTTTGAAACTGGAGATAATTTTGATTAAAGGACTGATTTTATATACTGATGAACGGGCAAAACTGACAAATAATGACTTGATTTGTGAAATACTTATTGAAAAAGGTACAATACTGTTCTGAAAATTCCAACCAGTCTTTTATCGTTAATGGTTTGACGTGTTGACGTTCAAATTCCTAAATTTTGTTTTTGTTGCAGACGAAAATATGACGTCACCTGTTGTCTGAACCTCGAGATTACTTTGGTTAAAGGACTAATTTTATCAGTGAATTTGTTTTGTTAAATACTAATCGAAAAAGGTACACTACCGTTCTGAAAATCCCAAGCCGCATATCGATAAACTCGCATTACCGCCAAGACACCTCAAATGAAAAATCTACTGACAACCTACAGATCTATAGGGATCAACACGTGAAAGCGTTAAATCAATTACAATGTAACTATGAACAATTTGCTATTAGTATAATTGCACTATTCCAGTGTCATTATTTAAATACTAGCATAACTGCAGGTTAAACTGATTTTAGTCAGAAGTTTGAGTTAGGGAAGGCTGGTACATGTTCTGGCGTTGTGAGCTTCCATTTTGAAATCCAGGCTCACGTTTAGGTCTCGGCAGTAGCAGGGAAAATTCGTATGACATTAAAATACTGGCTTAATGTTATATCTCAATCTTTATATTAAGCGTCAATTAGTCAGTAAACGAATCTCGATCAGTCAGCCAATCAGTCAATCAATCAATAACTCAGTTATTTCTGGCGTATTAAAATTTTAAACTTGTTACCTTTTGTTAGCTATTATTCGTGTGTTTCTTTTTCAGTTATGTTCTCCTATTTATTTATATTGTAGTCCTGTAATGTTGTGTTGTCATTTTAATTCTATATTTCAGATGGCCATAAAAGAGGGAGGTTTGGCATGCCACAAAACCAGGTTCAACCCACCATTTGTTCCTTTAAAAATGTCCTGTACCAAGTCAGGAATATGGCCATTGTTATAATATAGTTTGTTTCTGTGTGTGTGACATTTTAACGTTGTGTTTCCGTTGTGTCGTTTGTTTTCTCTTATTTTTGAGTGTGAATTCACATTACTATAAGACGTGTCACGGTACTTATCTATCCCAAATTCATGTATTTGGTTTTGATGTTATATTTGTTATTCTCATATGATTTTGTCTAATACTTAGTCCGTTTCTGTGTGTGTTACATTTTAATGTTGTGTCGTTGTTGTCCTCTTATATTTAATGCGTTTCCCTCAGTTTTAGTTTGTTACCCCGATTTTGTTTTTTGTCCATGGATTTATGAGTCTTGAACAGCGGTATACTACTGTTGCCTTTATTTATTCAGTTATTCTGGAACATAAGATCGAAGAAGTCTCGCTACATGAAATTATTTAAATAGTAAGGACATGGTATCTTACAGACTAGAATATTTCATTATATGAGTCAGTTAATCAAATAATTACGTAACTGATTAGAGCATTCCTAGAATTTCATTTAAACTACTGACTATGGAACACCCAATGTGTTATGTAATATACCATTATTGTATGATTTGAAGTACTTGAATTCTTGTTCAACGTTCTTTTTGTATGGTAAAGATATTTATTAATTTGTTTGTACAATATAAGATTACGTAAAGAACATCAAGGATGCTGTCATAGATCAGTAAACTAGCTGAGGAACAATGATGCAACAGCAGAAAAACATAGGCAATGTACAACGACAGCTGTCTTGTTTTTGAAATGTTATTAATTTTGATTGTTAGATTAACCATCAAAGGCATTAAATATGCAGCCTCTGATTGTCATTCACAATGATAAAATCAATTAATAGGAATTCAGTCACCCTTGCTCTGGTCTTTCAATGGTTGTGTCTAGTCACGGTAAGGAAACAATATTAAATATTTAGGGCGAAGAAGGGTTTGGAAATTTTTCTTGGATGAAATACTAAATTTTACCTGTTGCTAAACTAGCCAATATATTTCCTGCATTTTGTTTCTTTTCTACAAGATTAGGATCTTTCGCTTTT
Organism: Mytilus edulis; assembly: GCF_963676685.1. Lineage (NCBI taxonomy): Eukaryota > Metazoa > Mollusca > Bivalvia > Mytilida > Mytilidae > Mytilus > Mytilus edulis. Next base: position 10,573,933 of record NC_092348.1, read on the forward strand.
GCTGCCATAATTCAAGCCAGACACATCACTTTCCTTCAGGTCTTCTAATGGTCGTGCCTAGTCATGGCAAGGAAACTACATGTAATATTTAGGGTAAGGAAGGACAGGAAAATTCTTTTGGATTGCATACTATTGTTTACCTGTTACTAGACTAGACAATTTATTTCCTGTATTTTGTTTCTTTTCCTTCAAGACTAGGATCTTTCGCTTTAGCTGACATAATTCAAGTGACATTTGTTCGAGTCACTATGTAGATGTTAGCTATATCAAATATTGTAGTTTGAAATATATAAACTGTTGTTTATCATTGTAAATTGTCGTTGATGAAGCAGTGAATAGTGACAAATGAGGAAACAATTTTGTTGATTGAAAAGATTATTTGACTTTTTTAAAACTTAAGTTAAGGCATGCATAGGAATATATGCTCACTTTATCGACTCAACCGCTCATGATTCGTTTAGAATTGATGCAAAAACCATCATCTTTGTATTTATCTAGATTATTATTAAAAATGTATTTACATGTTAGTAAAGTCCTGTGCTGTCTGTTGTTGGTGGACTATGTTTGTTGTTATTCTGCAGTTGGCATGTTATGGCGACTATGATGAGTGTTCTTCTGTGTGTTTGTGCTCCATTTATGTCACGTAATGTCGTCTTTTTAGGGATACATTTTAACATTGGCATATAAATGGGGTTTGACTAGCAATAAAACCAAGTTCAACCCACCATTTTTTCTTTAAATGTCTGGAATATGTCAGTTGTTATTAAAGTGTTCTTTTCGATGTTTGTTTTTGATGCACTTAATTGTTCCTGTTGTTCCATTGTTTTCCTTTTATAGTTGATGTGTCTCGTCGATTTTAGTTTATAACCCGGAATTGATTTCTCTCAACCGATTATTGACCTTTGAACAGCGGTATACTACTGTTGCCTTCTTTCTAACATTTGTAAGCTTCTGATGAATCTATTGCGATGTTCGTTTTGGTTACCTTACACAATGACCTAATAGTGTCATTCTGTAAACAATGTTTTATTGTTCCTTTTTGATGATTTAATGTTCCTTTTTGTTTCATTACAGAATGACACAGTAGCCGTGTTCTGTGTACGATGATTTAATGTTCCTCTTTTTTACGTTTCAGAATAACCGGGTGGCCATGTTCTGTGTACGATAATTTAATGTTCCTCTTCTTTACGTTACAGAATGACCCAGTGGCCGTGTTCTGTGTACGATGACGGTTATTGTTGTACTACTATTGTTATCCATAACAGCTGCTGACTCGCATTCTTCTTACGGAGGCAGTTATAAATCTAGTTACTCAAAATCAGGCTATGGTTCAAATGTAGGACAAAAGTGGAATTCTGGCTACAAATCAAATAATGATTATCATAAGTTTTCAAGTTCGAAAGAAAAATCTGCCTATAACTCGAAAGAAAAATCTGTTTACAACTCAAAAGACAAATCTGCTTATAATTTAAAAGGAAGATATAACTGGAAATCAGCCAATTCTGGAGGATATAAGTACAACTCAAGATCTGGTTACAATTCAAAGGATACCTTGTCCAACTTCGCCAAAGGTCTGTCCAAACCAAGTTCTGACAAGGCTTTGAAAGAACTTTATTTTTCATCCGCACGTAAGTAGAGTTTTATCATTTGCCTTTTAATTTTGCAGTGATGTAAAATTGGTTAGATATGTCGAAGAATACAAATATAAAGTAATATACTGTTACAAGTACAACGTATTAATATTAATCATTAGTTATTTAGAAAAATAACCAACGTGAACAAGAATTTGTGTGAGAAATAACAATGAATAAGACTAAATGTTTTACATTATTTACAACTACATGAATATCATAAATTTGACTTTATTTTAACTGATTTCTTAGCTGGCCATTGTAAGCCTATTTGTCCATGTTATATGAATGGAATAAGCTACGATCATGGTGACCGTTGGCAGTCAAAAGAGGATCCTTGTACAACTTACAGGTGTGGAAATGGTTTCTACGAAGCTATTGTACGAGGTATGAGAAAATGAATATTATGTCCATAATACAATGGCATTACCATTATAGTACTTTTTCTTTTTTAATATTAATTGTATGGTGCATGCATAACATAAGCGTCGTTTTGTTATTTATTTTGTAGTGTTTTAAGATAAACTACGTGAGCATGTATTCAATATATAAAACTTGATTTTTCTGTTCTATTTGAATTATCAAGAATTCTTTATTAATCATTCAAAATAACCGTTTTTTTTAATAATCCTTTGCCATATCTCTGTTCCATAATTTAATTGGTTGAATTTATACAATTATGGTCTGTAGAAAAGGTAAATATATTTGAAATTGTCAATTCTAAAAGTTTTTTTCAATGACAATGTACTTTTAAGGAGGTACACAAACTTACACCTCGTTATTTTGTCTTTGATGGATAGTTACCTTCTTTGCAATAATGCAACACCTCCTTTTTATATTGAAGGTAATACTGATTTCGTTGTCAAAAAACAATACTAATTTGGAACAAAAATTAAAGGATGAAATATTGTTATTCGTGGCATAAAATGCTGAACACAGTTAACAAAAGTAAAGTACCGTACATTTAATTTCTGTTCATTATCTCAAAATGACAGCAAGATATTTAACATGAAACAACAGTTCAAAATTCAATTCCGTTACTTCCTTCTACAAACACTCGTATCAAGCAAAGCACAAGTACAGTTAGGGAATTCAGAACTCATTTGAAAGAAACAATGTAGAATATTTTACTTAAAACATATTCCTTAAAGAAACCTTAATACAAACCAACTTCTACATTGTGATCTCTCTCATGAGTGCTATGTTTAAGTTGAGTCAGGAAATTGGCCATTGTTATATTATTGTTCGTTCTTGTGTGTGTTACATTTTAATGTTGTGTGTCTCTCCTATTATATTTGATGCGTTTCCCTCAGTTTTTGTTTGTAACCCGGATTTGTTTTTTTCTCAACCGATTTATGAATTTCGAACAGCGGTATACTACTGTTGGATTTTTTTTTCGTTCTACTTGTGACTCGTGATATCTTCCTCCCTTTTTTGTTCTATAACTGTTTTATCTTTTACCACTTAATTATTATATTTGATATAAATGATTATTTCTATAAGACGGTATGCTTCGTCTCCTAATAACTTTCGGGTGACCTTGATTTTCGACCTCAACACAAAAAATAGTCTTTTTGACATTTTTGTGTTTCAAAAACATTTTTTGATTTATTCTTTGTTCCAGGGTTATAATTTTTAACCGGATTTTTGTGACAAAAATGTCGGTTATTGATTTGGGGATGTACGGCGGGCGGCAACCAAATGTTGTCAATGCATTTACTCATGAACCGTTCATCCAAAGCTTTTAAAATGTTAATAGGTTGTTACTGACAACAAAATGAAGGTCAAGTTCAACAATGACGTTTTTGACTTTTACCGTTCAGGAGTTATGGTTCTTTAAAGATTGAAAAAATGGCATTTACAGTCGTGTCCGTGCATTTATGCATGAACTGTTCAACCAAAGCTTCCCAAATTTTATTATGTTGTTACTGATGACAAAATGGAGGTCAAGTTCAAGAATGACGATTTTGACTTTTACCGTTCAGGAGTTATGGTTCTTGAAAGATTGAAAAATGGCGTTTCAGTCGTGTCCGTGCATTTACGCATGAACTGTTCCACCAAAGCTTCCCAAATTTTAATATGTTGTTACTGATGACAAAATGGAGGTCAAGTTCAAGAATGACGATTTTGACTTTTACCGTTCAGGAGTTAAGTTACAATTTAATTGTACTGGCGTACTAAATTATAATCCTGGTACCTTTTATAACTAAGATGTTTACAAGACATACAAATGTCTTAGATCCTCTGCGTTTAGGCCTTCAAACATATTTATTGAATGAATGAACGCAAAATTTACCGAATTTTCCTCCATTTGAGATCTTGTTATTAAATAATTAGATGTCAGCAACAATGATACCTAAAATGATCAATTGGTGAAAGACGTTTTTACCAAGATGTTAGAGTGAATAAAATATACTTTTGTGTAAAGCTGTTGCTCACATTTAACAAAAGTGGCGGACCCTTCAACTAATTTTTGCTAGATTAAATATATCCATTTAGACTCGGTAATAAGTCACCGCGATGTCACTAATGGCATTTATGAACTGACCAGACTACATCAGCTTGTCCATTTCATAATATAATTACACAGATTTGAAAAGATTTTAGAATTTTGACTATTTTGGCAATCCAAGGGTCCAATTTATAATACCTTTTCCTTTCTCCATTCTATGTACTACATATGTATTTAAACTTTATATTTAATGGGTATGCACCATTAATACTTAAACAAAGGTTGTATTTGAAGAAAATAGTTTGGACAATTTAAATCTTTTTTTGTACTTGTTGAGTACCTATACTGTGTGAGTTGCTTTAGAGACTTGCATTATTTTATAGTTGTGTATTTGAACCCTCAACTTATATTTGATGATAACAAGACGAATGTAAAACACCTTGTTTCTAAACATTAAATTTTATATGAAATCTTGCACTATTTCCCTGTATGCAAATAAAAAATCTACAGAATTAATGCTTATTTATATTCTGTTTCAATCTTATGTAGGTTAAAAAAAACATTAAGAAAAAATGAAAATTGGAAAAAATTGCTTTAAACATCAGGAATTAAAATGCTTTATTGTATTGTACTCGCCCAATTTCTTTGTAAGAAGTTTAAGGGACAAAATGGCAGTTTTTTTTTGCCACACTGGAAAAGTACTTATTGTAGTAGCCTTTACCAATATTAACTGTGAAAATCTGCTATTTTTTCTTTAACAAAGATTGATCAAATGTAGAGTTAAATGTTTGATAATGATACACTACATTGTTATAAATATGATACATAGAAAACTTCGTCTGCTAATATTTCTGTAAGACATTACTGCTCACACTTTGTATTAGCATTAGTATAAAATTAACATATGAAAATACATCAGATTCAAAGGTGTAAAAATCTTCAATTTTACTAACCGGATTTTTGTGACAAAAATGTCGGTTATTGATTTGGGGATGTACGGCGGGCGGTCGGGCGGGCGGCAACCAAATGTTGTTCGTGCATTTACTCATGAACCGTTCATCCAAAGCTATTAAAATTTTAATAGGTTGTTACTGACAACAAAATGAAAGTCAAGTTCAACAATGACGATTTTGACTTTTACCGTTCAGGAGTTATGGTTCTTGAAAAATTGAAAAATGGCATTTCCAGTCGTGTCCGTGCATTTACGCATGAACTGTTCAACCAAAGCTTCCAAAATTTTAATATGTTGTTACTGATGACAAAATGGAGGTCAAGTTCAAGAATGACAATTTTGTCTCTTACCATTCAGGAGTTATGGTTCTTGAAAGATTGAAAAATGGTGTTTCCAGTCGTGTCCGTGCATTTACTCATGAACTGTTCAACCAAAGCTTTTCAAATTTTAATATGTTGTTACTGATGACAAAATGGAGGTCAAGATCAATAATGTCGATTTTGACTTTTACCGTTCAGGAGTTATGGTTCTTGAAAGATAAAAAAATGGCGTTTCCATTCATGTTGTTGCATTTACTCATGAACCATTCAACCTAAGCTCTTTCAAATTTTAATATGTTGATACTGATGACAAAATGGAGGTCAAATCTGATATTGACGATTTTCACTTTCACCGTTCATCAGTTATGGTTCTTGTGATATTACCAGGACACAAATAAATGTTCATAAATCCGGTTTGCTGTCGTTGTGACAGCCTCTTGTTGATACATTGATGCGTCATCCAAGCCGATATGCTCAGTACAATAAAAGGCGACAAATGAAATAAATACAATGTCAAATAATTCATTTCTTGTTAAACATTGTGAAACCATTCTTATGTTTCAAAGGGTTTGACTCTTGGGAAGGATTATTGCACTTATCCCGCATATGTCAAATTGTTATATTCCATTAAAATGGTTAAGATAACAACATCTAAACCATATACAGTCTCGATGACTTTGAATAGACATTTTTCCTTGGGGACATGTTTGACTCTTTCAAGCCATTAATACTTTAATATTAAAAACAACTGTTCAGATTCTCATCCTTAATCATTGATATACTTTTAACTATGATGACAAGACGAACTTTGCCATGGCGTTGTGAGCTTTTTTATGCCCCATTTATGGGCATTATGTTTTCTGGTCAGTTCGTTCGTTCCTCCGTCCGTCTATCCAACTTCAGATTAAAGTGTTTGGTCAAGGTAGCTTTTGATTAAGTTGAAGTCCTATCAACTTGAAACTTAGTATACATGTTCCTTATGATATGATTTTTTGAATTTTAATGCCAAACTGCAGTGTTGATTCAATTTTCAAGGTCTACAGAACATAGAAAATATAGTGCTATTTGGGCATCCGTGTACAATGGACACATTCTTGTTTTACTTATGAGTTTTAATGTACCTCTGGTATGTTTCTCATCTCTTTTAGTTATAATACAAACTGTTCAGATCTGCACCCCATATGTATATGAAATCGCCGTACCCTGTACCATCATTTAAAAAAATATATTAAATATATTTCCAACAGGAAAGAGTCCTACTCCTTTGCCGAATGTTTTCCCCTTTTATCATGACATTATAATTTAAATACTAGAAGGTGTGTTTATTCACCTACGTACTGAAGTGATTCTATAGTATAAAAGAAGGCGATATTAGCTTGAATACAGTGAAACACTTCACCTATAGTTTAGTTTTGTTCAGTTATCTAAAAAAAACAGTAATACAAAAAGCAGGTAAGCGAATGAGTAGTTTAATGAAAAATGCATAATTATATCTTTCCAGGTATTATGTTTAAAGGACAGTGTAAAAATGTTGGAACTATATGGACAGAGGGATGTTTCACTTATCAAGTAAGACTCATAGGAAACACTCCAATGTATAGACTGAAAGAAGGAGGTATGTTTGATAGAGTGAAAACAATTATTTATAAAAACAAAATAAATTTACAATATGATCTATTGTTTTAATACGCGTCAGTTAGAATTTGATTTGATTTTCAGACTGTTTGATTCGAGGGCCAATGATGAGTCTTGTGTAGTCATTTGCGTTCTAAATTAAAAGCCCAAGTATCAACGATGAAAGATCTAATGTTATGTCAATATTATCTAATAAACGAATACAGAATATAAATGGATGATTAAAATAACTGTATTATACAAATATTTGAATTTTTTGAAATACTAAGGCTTTTCTACTTCAGGCATAGATTACCTTAGCTGCATTTGGCAAAACTTTTAGGAATTTTGGTCCTCAATGCTCTTCAACTTCGTACTTTATTTGGCCTTTTTAACTTTTTTGAATTCGAGCGTCACTGATGAGTCTTTTGTAGACGAAACGCGCGTCTGGCGTATATACTAAATTTAGTCCTGGTATCTATGATGAGTTTATATACAAAACATAGATTTCTGTTTGTCAATATGAGCCTTGTTGAAAATTTGGCTTTGACATTCAGATGCAATTGGAAAAAAATGATGTCAGAAAGATAGAGAAAAATCTCACAGCCTTAGTTATCCCAATGCATAACATCGGATTTCAGTTTTTTTGTGATTTTACTTTTGTCTATCTATGGATGCCGGAACGTGCGGCTATGTAACCGTTCCGTTCGAATCTTGACCCAAAAATAGGAAAAAATTAAAAACGTTGAATTCACAGTTGTATTATTGTTATAATGTATGATTTATTATCCAATGAAGGTTGTAAAGACGAGGAAGGTAACTGCTGGAGAGTTGGCGATCAGTTCAAGAAAAACTGTAACACATACGAATGTCAGATAGTAGGGACATGTTATACTATATCACTTATCTCTAAAGGTAAGAATTAAGTTTCCCGTGTTAACGAATGTCAGATAGTACGGACATGGTATGCCATATCACTTATATCTAAAGGTAAGAATTAAGTTTCCAGCGTTAACGAATGTCAGATAGTGAGACATGTTATACCATATCACTTATAACTAAAGGTAAGAATCAAGTTTCCCGCTTTTCATAGTTTGAAACAGTATCTACCTTACGTTATTTAGCTTCAGTGCAACTGTAGGATATACCAGAATTTAGATAGATCGAAACCAGATGAACATTTTAACCACTATCGTATTTGCTCTAGAAGCTTTAGTTTCAGAGATAAAAGCCAAAAACTGTAGTTTGCCCCTATTTTTTATATTAAGCCATGTTGGTCATGTTTTGCAACTGAATACCTTAATGATTATTGTGGTCATGTTTGGTAGAATTTGTCTTTGTAGTTTCAGATTACAAAAAAATATCATACATTATGAGGTAACTACCAAATGAAATTATAGTTTCCAGCTTTTGAGATATTCATAAAATGAAAGTACTTATGCACCTGTTGAATTACCTGTTACCTTTAAACAACCGCTAGTCTTTGTATTCAAGTCTGGGATTTGGTTTTAAATGACTTTTATAAGAAGAACGAGTACCCTTTGGTGTGATCGTTGAGGATTGATTCACATTGGATTTGCATAACAACTCAATTAAATTGTTTGAACAATCATATCTTCAATATTTACCCTGGTAATATTTTTGTTTTAATCTGTAATGACAATTTTGTTTTCAAAACAAGAACGAATAAAAGTGGGGCGGTTGGAGATATGTACATCAACAACAAAAATATAAAAACCCCACCCTTGAAATAATCTAGAGACTAAAATGCATTTTAAAAAACACTTACCAAGATCATTAACATATGACGATCAGTCGTTCACTAACGGTTCAAACGTACTAAAATGATTGGATTATTATAAAAAAAACAATAATGTGTAACACAATTATTATGGAGCCATTTATTTTAATGTGCAGGTTGTGCGTTTGATGGTGAATGTAAAGAAGTCAATAAATTTTGGCATGATGGATGTGCTATTTATCAGTGTATGGATCACAGTGGAAAGGCAGAAGAGGTACACAACGGTGAGTGGAACAAATTATCTAAATAAACTCATCATAGATATAATGATTGCAATTTTGTAAATGCGCTAGATTCGCGTTTCGTCTACAAAAGATTCATCAGTGACGCTAAACGACAATGTCTTACAAACAAATTTAAGATAATAGGATATTGAAAAATGGAAGAATGTGGCCAAGCTGTTATGCAGAGAGTCACGAGGAACAAAATATATATTTTCTTCATAAAAACAACCATGCCTTCGAAAGGAACCATTAATCCGACGGTTCTAGATCTAAAATGTAATCTATCTCAAAGTCAGCAAATATCGAAGGCTCTCAATTCACTTAAAATAAAAGACACTCCTGGTTACCTCGTTTGAATTGTTTTACATTGTCATTTCGGGGCCTTGTATAGCTGACTATGCGGTATGGGCATTGATTATTATTGAAGGCCGTGCGGTGACCTACATATGTTAATTTCTGAGTCATTCGGTGTCTTGTGGAGAATTGTCTCATTAGCAATCATACCACATCTTCTTTTTTTTATATGTGTTGTTATCATCACCACTTTCGCTTGACTTAAAACGAAATCTTCTCTTCTTTTCTTTAGAGATTATGTACTGGCCTGAGGGTGATTATGGACTATTAAAATCAAAGACTGGTTGTCCAGTTGATGTTGCTGAAGAATGGTCAGAAGGACATAGAGGACATGTTGGAAGTTTGAAGAATTATGTTTCATTTGATTTTGATGCCTTTGGAATGTACAGTAGTTTTGTCTTTATACATTATTTCTGTATGAAGCGAGAAGTAAATGATTCTTCCATCCGTCCTCGATACCAGACATATTGGGAAACAGGAAAATATTGCATCATGAGAAAAAATGGAACTTGTCCTAAAGGTGCTCATAATTAACAGAATGTTTTATATTAAGGGTTACAAATAACTGACATGGAAAAATTATGTTATAATATACATGTATATGTGCTCAAAAACAAAGCTACACGTTAATGACACGCGAATCAATGCTGAAAATATCCCAACATATAGATGACAACATAAAGTCTTAAAGAACCCAAAGCCATGCTATATTACTAGCTCTAAAGTGCCCAAATACACACATTTGTATTTTGTTTATTTGTTTCAATGAAAATGTGCGATTTGTTCAGCATTACATTCGTTTTCTGAAAGACGAGTATCAAAAAGTAAGGAAATAAGCTCTCATTTTCTATAATTCCATAGACATATACTTTGGAGTATTATTACTTACAAAAATATTTTAATTTTGTTTTTTCTTGCTCTTTCAGGTTTTCAAGAGGGATACATTACCATGGATGATGTAGACAAATTTGAAAATCTCAGTACCACCAACGGCTCACTGCCTGATGGAAGTTACAAAAAAGACACTACATTTTATTTTTGTTGCCGAAATGATGGAGATACTGAAGTTCCGCTGGTATTGCCAAAGGAAAGACCCTTTATATTGTTTATGGGAAGTAAGGCGGACGATTGTCAACAAGTTAGAGGTATATGATGCAATAAATTTACTATGGTCTCTCATTTATAATGAACTAGTGTCATTTAAATTTTGGAGAACAATTTAGTTTTGTACCTACATGTTATTGTTCACCCTTTTGCTATTGATTGAAAGTAACATGATAATGTTAATATATTGAAAAATAAAACTATATTTTAAAACCCTTTAAGAGTTTAAATAACTGTTCATATAAGGCTTATATTGATAACATGTATTACCAATGTCATTTCAACTGATCGGGCGGAGCTTACGTTTTAATTTGCATAAGGACATTCTATTTGAAGATGTGTGTGATTAGGATGATTGCCGTTATAATTATTACTGATTTCTAATCACCTATCAGTGCCATCAAAGGAATTTACAAAAGAATAACTGAACACTTTATTGATGAGTTTATCCTAAAACACCTATCTATAGATGGAATGGTTTATTATGAACGAAACGGTTAAACTCCGCCCAGTCAAGTGAAATAAATTGAGTAATACATTTACTCAAACATTATCATTTGCGTGAACACAGAATCAGCGTTTATAAAATAAAGGAACATGTAGTACTGATATTGTTTACTCCATTTTGTAGGTATGACACACACACTTGAATATTTTGCGTTTGATGACGATGACAACAATCCTATGCCTGTAATGAATGGGTCTATTCCAATGACAAAGGACGGTGATAATAGCACAGAAATATACTTTTGTCACTATAAACCAATGGATTGTGGTAGGTTAAACTTTATTCTAATACAATCATTTTGTATCAATGGTTTTGATTGGATGACGTGAATCATATGCCTGTGATGAATGCATTCCAACGACAAACGACGGTGATATTAGTATAGATATCTACTTGTGTTGCAATACACCGATGAAATTGTGGTGTGTAAAACTAACGCTTTTTAGCCAAAGGGCCAAGTGAGCTTTTCTCATCACTTGGCGTCCGTCGTCCGTGGTCGTCCGTGGTCGTTACCTTTTACAAAAAATCTTCCCCTCAGAAACTACTGGGCCAAATTTAACCAAACTTGACCACAATCATCATTGGGGTATCTAGTTTAAAAAATGTGTCCGGCGACTCGGCCAACCAACCAAGATGACCACCATGGCTAAAAATACAAACAAAGGGGTAAAATGTAGATTATGGCCTATAACTATGAAACCAAAGCATTTAGAGCAAATCTGACATGGGGGTAAAATTGTTTATCAAGCCAAGATCTATCTGCTTTGAAATTTTCAGATGATTCGGACACCCCATTGTTGGGTTGCTGCCTTGAATTGGTAATTTTAAGAAAATTTTGCTGTGTTTGGTTATTATCGTGAATATTATTATAGATAGAAATAAACTGTAAACATCAATTATGTTTAGCAAAGTAAGATCTACTAATAAGTCAACATGACCAAAATGGTCAGTTGACCCTTTAAGGAGTTATTGCCCTTTATAGTCATTTTTTACCAATTTTAGTCAATTTTTGAAATCATTTACAAAAATACTCTCCTCTGAAACTACTGGGCCAAATTTAACAATCATTATTAGGGATCTAGTTAAAAAATTGTGTGCAGTGACCCAGCCAACCAACCAAGATGGCCACCATGGCTAGGATAGAACATAGGGGTAAAATGTAGATTTTGGCTTATAACTCAGAAACAGAAGCATTTGGAGCAAATCTGACCAAAGATTAAATTATTTAAATCTAGTCAATATCTATCTGCCCTGAAATTTCAGATGAATTAAACAACTGGTCGTTGAGTTGCTGGCCCCCGATAGGTAATTTTATAGAAATTTGGCCGTTTTTGGTTATTATCTTGAATACTATTATAGATGGAGATAAACTGTAAACGGCAAAATGTTCAGCAAAGTAAGATCTACAAATAATTCAAGAAGACCAAAATTGTCAGTTGACCCCTTAAGGAGTTATTGCCCTTTATAGTCCTTTTTTTTTTAAAACAATTTTTAATATTTTGGAATTTTTTTTGTAAATTTTACAAAAATATTTTCCTCTCTTACTGAAAGGCCAAGTTCATTACAGATAGAGAAAATTGTAAATAAGTAACAAGAATGTTCTGTAAAGTAAGAACTACAAACACATCACCATCACAATTTTGTCATGAATCCATCTGTGTCCTTTGTAATATATGCACATAGACCAAGGTGAGAAACACAGGCTCTGAAGAGCCTCTAGTTTTATTAGAGCGCCTCTTATAGACGTTACGTATGCATAAATTTGACCCTGGTATCTATGATGAGTTTATTTCAATTACAGGTTTAAATTTTTTGTCTGTTATCTTTAAATATACTATTTATTCAGTTATTCAAAAGATAAACGAAGATATCAGGATTATAATTTAGTACACTCGAGCGTTTCCTCTTCATAAGAGTCAGTATTGCTCGGATTGAAAGTCTGTCGCAGACTAGATTAAATTTTAAATTATGCAACCTTCGCTAAAGCTTTCAAACTGTATTCGTGTTAACCTGATCTTGCTTATGATATAAATATCTAAATGCTGGTTGGATAGTACAAAAAGGGACTAACCAATACACAGGCAACCTTACCTGAAAAAACTAAATCTGAATCGTAATGAATTTCGCATTAATAAAAACAACTCATCAAAGTTACCAGTGAAAACAAACCTGAAAAATTATGATATTTTTTCTGACTTTTGATTTAATAATTTACACTGCAGCTTGGTATCTTCTAACATGTTCAAAGTAAAGTTTTTTCGATGTAGTCATTTTGTACCTTTCATAATGCATACCTGGTAACCTATATTGATTACTGAGGTATTTTTGATATCGTTAAAAAAGCAAAGAGTTGAACATATATTTATACTGTAATGTAACGCTGTCATTTTAATTTTGTATTTAACATTGCCATTAAAGCGGGAGGTTTGGCTAACCACAAAACTAGGTTCAACCCACCATTTTTTCTTAAAATGTCCTGTACCAAGCCAGGAACATTGATATTATTATCTTTGAGTTCGTTTCTATGTGTGTTTCATTATAGTGTTTCTGTTATGTCGTTGTTCTCCTCTTTTATTTGATGTGTTTCCTCAGTTTTAGTTTGTCACCCCGATTTGTTTTTCTTAATCGATTTATGAATTTCAAACAGCGGTATACAACTGTTGCTTGTATTTGGATTTGGTTTTGTATTTTCTAAGAAGTAACTCTGTATAAAATTTGTCATGGTAGTATACAGAAGCTATGAACATCTCTGCCATCGGCTAAATACATATACTATATATGAAAGTACTACGGAAAATGTGGCTACATAAGAACGAAAAGTTTAAATTGATAAAAAAGAAAATAATTTCTCCTTGTTTAAGGAAATAAACCATCCTTGAATTAGGCAACTGTTCCCAGAAATTGTTATCAATTGAAATATATGATGTTATACAAATTACTTTTCTGACCCTAGGATGTGACGACGGTGATGGGAACACTGTTCTCGTTGGTGACAAAATAAAGAAAGGCTGTTCTTGGTTTACATGCAAAGAGGAACAGGGATTACGAGTATTAACAGTGATATCTGGTGGTAAGAAAATTCTATAATACAAAATATCTGTTTATGTACCAAATTACATGTAATTAAACTGAAACCAGAAAAATAGAAAGACACGAATAAAAAAATATTAAATCACAAAAATACTAAACTCCGAGTAAAATTCAAAACGGAAAGTCCATAATCATAATATGTTTATCACATATTACTATCAAGCAAGTAAACACGTAAGGCTGCTTTATCAAACAGTATATGGAACTGTTAGGACAGGGACATTTGGAGTCATTTGTTATTTTGTATGTTCCTTTATTTTGTAATGGTATGATGATGTATTTGTTTATGTGTGTAACAATTTGTATGCCATTGACCCTTTTATGAATATAGATAAAGGTTTTTTTTTAATGTGAATGGAAGCAATAACATTAACGGTTCCAATTTTTCTGCACCAGATGCGCATTTCGACAAATAATGTCTCTTCAGTGATGCTCGTGGCCAACATATGTAAAATCCAAAGCTTATATAAAAGATGTAGAGCTATAATTCAATAGTTCCAAAAAAGTATAGCCAAATCCGTGAAAGGAATTAGAGCTTTGAATGAGGGAGATACATTCCTTAATTTATAATATTTTTTAAAATTTTGTAACAGTAAATTTAATAACACAAAAATTGGTTTAAAAATTGACACTTTTCTTTTTATCTCGAAAAAAAGGATTAAATTGTATATATGGAATATTATTAAAATAAAAAATAAACAGTACATGTACATTTCATTTGTACGGTCTATCCCAATAAAACCTGGACAGAGACTTGATTTGTATATGAAACAGGCTTTATATTTAATTAAGTTATCAAATTTAGAAATGTTAGCTTTTTTCTGTAAAGTGTTTTATGGTTAATATGCAACAATTGCTTCGATATGACTTTATCTTAGCATATGTAGTGAATATTTATCATCTTATTGTGACCCCTTTGAAATATTCCATTACCCATATTGTATTTTAACGATACTATGTTTTCAGGTTGTAAGGATGACAAAGGCAACTGTAGAAATGAAAGTGAAGTATGGATGGCTTCATATGGTGAAACATGTTATTCAAAGAGATGTTATAAAATCGACAACGGGGTTAAAGTAGAATTTCAAATAAAAACAGACTACAGAGGTATATTATAAATCATTCTATACATTAAATGTATTTGAAATACTTATAAGGGCCATTTAGTCAGGAATTTGACTGTCATTTCATGCTCGCCTCATTTATGATTGTTTAGCCAAAATGAATAGAAAAATAGACCTCATGTCGATTTTAGTTCAATTGTTATTTCTTTAATTCTGTTAGTCCTATTCATAAATAGTTAAAATTGTGAACAAAAAATTCATTTAATATTAGTCTACGAGTCTTATAAGAAATTTGTCTACAAGGTATATTCATGGAGTCAAGCTGTTTTAACGTTTAAAGAATGAATCGTATGTTTGTAGATTACACTTTATTTAAAAACAATACTTAAATTTATGTTTTTTTTGTGTTAAGGTTGCAAAGACGAAGATATGTGTCGACCACTCAATTACCATATTCAAAGGGGATGCTACAATTCAGTATGTACTGCCAGTCAAAGTTCACAAGACTGTCGTTTCCGAATGGTTAAAGCAGGTGAGTCAAAATCTTTAATTGTTTTTACATGGGCGGTAATAGTAACGTTTTGTCCTGTAGCTCAGTCCATATCGTTAACTTGGATATGTATGATAGCTCGTGTCGAAGCTGTGACATTTTCACATATGTGGTTAAATTTTCGGGGTACGAAGTGAGATTACCTTCGAAATGACAAATATAGAACAATTCAAACGAGAAAACAAACGGTCTTAATAATGAACAAGATAATAAAACCGAATATGTTACACAGCAACAAACGACAACAACGGAACTACAGGCTCCCGACTTGGGAAAGCTGATATAGAATGTTGCGGGGTTATACTACTTTGCCAAACCCTTCCCATTGATAGCACAACATAATAACAAACTATTCAAAACAAGAAACGAAAATTAAATTAAAAAAAAACAACATCAAATAACGAGAACCGCTCAAATACAGGCTTCTGACTTTGAACAGGTACATACAACATGGTGGGGTGAAACTAGTTCGAAGGCGCAAACCTTCTCCTACCCTTGAACGATTATGTAGCAGTACACCATAAGAACAAACTATACAAATCACTTGAAAAAGACTATAAAATACCTCATCAGATGGACAACCAAAGACATACATCTAACAAAAACATACAGTGGACGTGGCAGGGTACTTATACATCCCAATAACAAAACGATACCAAGTACAGAGAGTCCTCGCAGTTATTGACAGCTAGTTTACAGCCAAAAACAACTAATAGAAAATCATGCATTTTAAACTAAAATATTGACCAGTACACTCAAACATCCACTATATTTATGTTCGTTATTACGCATTGGTTGATTTTTAATAACAAACAGTTACTCGACGTACTGGTGACGTGTTTTTTTTTATTAATATTCATCGTTTTCAAAGGTTGACATTTTATCTGAAATTTTACTGGATTCGTCAAGTTCCCATCAGTGACATATGCATATTGACATACGTTAGATAGATACTACTGTCTGTTAACAATTTGTTTATTTGATAAGCACCGAATACGAAAGTCTAGTGATTTTTACTGTTAATTATTATACTGTGCTTTTACACAACTGTCCAAAGTTAGAGGAAGGGTTGTGCACTCGTTAACCTATTTTTACTAAAACATATTCTGTACATGATTTTCCCATAGCTAGAGTGTGAACTCTAGTTGTTGTGTTATAAATAAACCTCTTTGTGTTCTTTTTTGGACTTTCACACAATGGAATCAAGGGTTTGTTATATTTATTAACGGTATGCAGTATTCCTTATTGTCGTTCAGTGATCTATGATAATTAAAACATTTGTCATCGGTCTTCATAAGACGGTTGTCTGTCTTCCAATCAATTGGAAACGACATCATATTATTTGTTTTTCAGGCTGTAGTGATGGTAAGGGGAAATGTATTCCTATCGGCTCTGAGTTTACCAAAAATTGCATGACATACAAGTGTTCAGCAGCAACTACGAAATGCGGAATGAAATTCCTTCGAGGTGGTAAGTTTCCTCTCTACTTGTTTTATTCTACAGATGTTTGTTTTATAAATGATGCATAAGTATTCATATACTTTGACCTATAATGGTTTACTTTTGTAAATTGTGACTTGGATGAAGAGTTGTCTCATTGGCACTCATACCACATCTTCTTATATCTACTGTATAATATTTATGGTACTAATTTTGCACCCTATTCACATTTCGTCAATGTGTTTGTCTTAAGTGATGCTATTGTTATCTTATATGCCTATTGTAAATTGATTTTAGTAAATTACAAATGTGCTGTCATTTTATTTATGTATCTTAAATGGCTTTCCAGTTTACACTATTTCCTGTTTTGGTGTTAATTTTTCTTACAGCAAGCTTGTGTTGCCGGCTTCACATAAAAATAGTCATACAAGAAATCAGTTTATTTACCTGTATAGTGCTACAGAATACAACATAGATAGTATGGGTTCTTTTTAAGGTTATACTGCTAATTTTATAGAACTTTCAAGAACTTTAAGCATCGAATACAGTGATGTTTTTAAAATTATTTTTTACATGCATATTATTCAATGTTTCAGTCTTATAACTTAATTTTATTTGTAGCATGCAAGTATGACGGTGAATGTCATGCAGTCAATGCAGTGTGGCACCATGCCGCCTGCCATTGGTTAAAATGTACCATGACAAGGAAAGCGAATTCTATATCATTCAACATTGATTCAGTTGAGCAAGGTAATGCAAACACATATCATCGTTGTAACAACAATATAGATAAGGTGTACTTTTCTAACAATCATATGAACAAAGGGTTCAAGATATTTATTAATAAGTAACGTAAAACGACCAACTTGTGGGGTAAGGTAGTAAATGTTGTGGTGCAAATAATTTCAAATGGTAATACTGGGTAATCATACAGTTAATTCATATACAACAGATAATAAAATTGTCAAAATGTCAAAGTCTATTTCAATACCATTTCTCCATTGGTCTTCCTCCGACCGGAAGTAAAACCCTCATCAGAGTGAAGCGTCCGTTTGAATGTGTGGAATGATCAAGTACGCAGCCACGTTCGGTCAGAATGGTGAAGTTGAATCTGATGCCTCATATTAAGAGAGTACTACGCTCTTTGATCGTTGAAAACCCTTATAACAACTCTTTATGGAGACTGTAGGTGGCATGTTTGCAAGGTTAAGTTCCTGTCCTTATCTATTAGACTTTTTTTTCCGTGGCAGTTCAAATTTACCCGACCCTCATAGCTGATGTCCTCTATTACAGAAGCTACATTTAGTTCAAGTAAAAAATAGTAGAAAATGTATGAAATATTTGCCACTGAACGTGAAGTAACCAACTTTTAATCAATCAAACACTCCGCGCTAAAACTTTAAAGCAAACAAATAATTTGTTACCTGAAATCTTAAAACCATGAATATTCACCGGTACGTCAATAATGTATAAAAAAACGTTTCATTTTTATTAAAAGTTAGAAAATTCAAAATGTTCTGTAGTTTTATTTTACATTTCCGCAATTATACACATTTATTTAGAACTTCAATATAAAGAGGCTATCTCAATAGCATTCATCTAATTAAAATTTATTCCTAAATAGTGTACCATATTTACATCAGCATGTCAAGCCTCATACCAACAAATGCAATGATTTAATAAGAGTTACCACCAAGAACAAACCGAATAAGCAATAATTGATACTCTGTGCCAATTGATATACATTATTTTAGAGGCATATTATTGAATTTATGCAGTTTGTACCAATCTTGAGAGTGATTGAGAATATTCAACCCCAGTCCTAAAAGTGTTGATTTCTTAACGACTGTTTACTAGATGATAGTCTTGAAATATTGCCGCTGATCGTTTCTATTTACAATTATTATACTACAACACAGTGGCATATCCCATTGTGTGCCTAAGAGGGGTCCGATCCAGCCATGCTGCAGTGATTCCCAATATAATAAATCAAATTTTCCCACAAAAGAGGGGCCTGGGCCACTAAATCTGCCTTTGCAACATTTCATCTTGATCCAAATTCGCATTAGTTAGCTTTGAATATTTTGATTTCTGAAATATCATCCAATTCAAACCAAACACATTCTAATTTGAATTTATAACCGTGTCTCAGATATTGTTTGATTATTAGTTGCTCAACGTCCAGTGGCAAGTTATTCATGATTTTTCAGCACGTTATCAAATCAACTGCATATAATAAGAAGGGCCTTTAGTAAGGGGCGTCCCGGATAAGTTCGGGCAACATTAACGACCACTGAAAATTGAGAATATACATAAAAGTAACAGAATTACAGCTTTGCAACAGGTTATATACGGACTTTAAAAGAGTTGTTTCAATGGTTGTTAACGTGCTGAGGTGGCGAACTTTTTCAATACCAGGCATCATATTTAACGTTCCCTTTCTGACTGGACGTGGCTGAGTGATTATACATCCCGCACAGTAATAGGACGCCCCACATCGAAATATCAGTTACTGTATTCCCCCCATTTACACTTAGATCCCATCTCTAGATAAAAAAGTGCATTGTTCAATAACAGTGAACTACAAGAAATAATGGATAAGTATGTTCGATGAGTGAAAATACCAAACGGATAGTTCAGAAATTGCCGTTTGCTTTGATTAACGTCCAGTGGCAAATATTTCATGCATATTGAGGACAATACATACAATAGGTAGGTCTTCTAATAGAGTCCTTCCGGGATGAAGATTGTGGAAATCACGACTACCACTAGAAAATGAGAGTTCAATTGGATAGGGACTGAAATTTTGCCTAGCCACAGGCCACATACGGACTCCTCAAAGAGATCTGGCAAGGGATTTAAACGTGCAGATAGCGTAGCACTTTCTCTACACTAGGCATCGGATGTAACGTTTCCATTCTGGACATGGCTGCACACTTCAAACATATCCCACACAGCAAAACGGCCGCCCACTGGGGAAAGGGTTTTACTACCGGTCTGAAGAAGACATGTGATGACCCAATTTCTATTCCCCAGTCACCATTGGGGGCGGTTGCCAATCATATACAATAAACGTAGATTATGAAACATTATACGGTAGAAACTCACATTTATGTTTTTTTAGCGACAATAACAACAATTTTATATACCAACATTTTTTTTTGTAAAGAAAAAATCAAATGCGAAAATAATACAAAGTATTTGACAAGATAATAACTATTTTTACTGTAATTTATTGACAGAATGCAATTACAAAGGCAAATGCTATAAGGCTGGTGATAAAGTGAAAGAAGGATGTTCCTCCAAACAATGTGTTATTGACAAAGAAAAAAAGGTCGCTTATATGAGCACCGTAGCTGGAGGTACCTTAAACATTTGTAGAGTTGGTTTTTATTTATATGAATACAATTAATAATTTCACAGAGAAGCATTGTCAAACGTCTATTTAAATCCGACGCTCTTCGTTCGCTTTGGAAACAAAGTCATGCATGTTCTAATTCAAATAAAACATGAGTTGCACGTAATTGACGTCAACATCAGCTGTTTCGCACAACGCCTGTAATCTAAATGGACATTTGTTTTGGTGTTGCTCGCTAGGAAATTAAATGAAATCTTTTCAAAGTAAGTTAACATTTGTTTATCGTGGAACGGTGGATTTTTGATCGCGTTTTGGCTTCATCAATTAACACACTAAAACAATGTTGTGAAATCATTTATCCTTAGGGACAACAACGTATTTGTCATGGAGGAAGGAGAAATGTTTTGCAACATTTGGGAATTTGAAAATATGTAATAAAAAGAAAAATCACAAAAATACTGAACTCCGAGGAAAATTCAAAACGGAAAGTCCCTAATTAAATGGCAAAACCAAATGATAAAACACATCAAACGAATCAACAACTGTCACATTCCTGACTTGGTACAGGCATTTTCTAATGTAGAAAATGGTAAATTCAACCTGGTTTTATTTCGCTAAACCTCTCACTTGTACGACAATGATGCGTGAACAAAACGGACATAATAGGGGTACACCAACAACATGAATCCCATCAAAAACTGTAGCACCTGTCGTGTTGCTCATGTTATTAAAAAGCCGAGTACAAAGTTGAAGAGCATTGAGGACCCAAAAATTCCAAAATGTTGTGCCAAATACGGCTATGTTAATCTAGGCAAAGTCAGTTTGTAAAAATGAACGGTTACGAAA
Organism: Mytilus edulis; assembly: GCF_963676685.1. Lineage (NCBI taxonomy): Eukaryota > Metazoa > Mollusca > Bivalvia > Mytilida > Mytilidae > Mytilus > Mytilus edulis. The sequence goes on from NC_092348.1 coordinate 10,595,241, forward strand.
TGGAGTAGATACTAAATTTGAAGACAAAAGTCAATTGACGCTACAATTTAACGATTCAAGGCAACTGTTATTCGCAAAATGTTAAAAGAAAAGAAACAATTTTGGGAAAGACGAGTTCATGAGCTGTGACCATCAAAATACAAACACTAAATCTTATATCGGCGACTATATTTCGTGGATAACCCGTTTTCAAAACACCATTATTTTTATTGATAGCATGTGTATACAATGGCAAATGCTATAAGGCCGGAGACAAAGTTACAGAAGGATGTAACACAAAACAGTGTTTCTACGATAAAGAGAAGAGGGCTACTTACATGAATATCGTAGATGGAGGTATCTTTATATTTAAAGCGTGTTGAACAGTTAATGATTATTATTTTCATTATTTTTCCAGTTTTATTGAATGAAAAAGTTTTAAAAAACCATTATATAATAGTATTACATAATATTTCATTGCAAACACAATATATGACCAACGCTGTTATGGTTGCATATTTTGTATCTCCTATGTATTAGTATCTTCTTATTAAGATTTTATTTAGTTTTGCTTCATATATAAACATCTTATTATGCATTAACTAAAAGAGCACAACAGAAAAATGCATAATATTAGACATAATTTGATATGACGGTTGCCAGGATTATTCCAACAATCCGGTCACCCCAAAATAAGAAAACAAAATGCTTTCAGTGTCTATATTTTTTTTCTATTTTTGGTTATAAAATTTTTACTTAGTCAGGATTAACATGGCGGTTGATTGTTTCATAGCAGGAGATACTTATCCTGTCTCTCTCTTGGCTCTCATCTTTTTCCTTGATGTTCCAAAATTATGTCTATGTTTAAGTGGTTGCTGCTGATATTTCTATAAAAGCATGCGGGAGATTAGTTTAGATGATTTTATTTGAACTATATATATAATAAATTATGATGACAATTTTAAAGAACATTTCCGGATGCATCATAGTTGGATTCCATTATGGATACGACGTTATTGCTGCCATCATAGTTTTTAAAACTAGGTTTTGAATGTAAATATTTTTAGAAAAATACTATCAATAAGAACATAAAAATCGTTGGTCAGGAACCTTTCAACCAAATGTTATGCGGGAAAGAGGGGGAAAGCGCAGACTATGGCAGTTGCCTCCCCTCTCCCGTTGAAAGTTAAAATGTTGTCGCTCTACCGTTTGCATGACTCTTCTCTAATTCAACTACGACAATTTGAGGGGCTGTCGTTTGCGTTCTTTTGAGGCCTCCTGGTGAATAAAACAAAGATGTCTATATATGTTTATTTCGAGTCCAACCATAAGAGTAATGTTGATTCCTTAGGGTTTCCTATTTTAAACCCTAATAACACGTGCTGGTTGGACTTGTTTTATTCACCAATCAAAATAACTTTTAGAGAACTTATTTTTATAAGAACAGTTTCTATTGGCTAGATTTCTTTTTATCTAATTCACATTTTTACATAATTTGGGTTACTAATTTTAATTACTTATTCTTTGTTTTTACGACCATTAGGGAAATCCGATTATTTTGTTTAGATAAAAGTCTAGGTGAACAATAGAAAAGAATTAGATATATTTGCTGAAGGAAATACTTCTAAGAGTTTAAACTGCCAAATCTTATTTATATCGCTAAGTGTCAAATAGGAAGAATTTCACATCTAATACTTATATAGTAAAAGTTACATAACATTATAGACTTTCTTATTATATCTTTTTATACAAAAAGGTTATACAAGAATTATCTTTTTTCTACAATAACATGTAAGATTCCTTAGTTTTATATGAAATATTAAAATGTATTTCTTTTAATATTATACCTCAATTAACCTTCATTATAAATATATACAAAAACTGGAAATACATTTTTCGATCGTATTATCACATCGATTAAATCTAGGTTGCAAGTTTAATGGAAGATGCATTGGTGTTAACATGACATGGAACAGCGGATGTACAGAATACACGTGTCGCTGGTACAAAAATGGTCTCAGACATGTTTTCAAGCAGGAAGTAAAACAACAAAGTATGTTTTATTTAGTAAATTAGATTTGTGTCAAATTAACAATATATTGATCGACTGATTGTTGGTAATTTAAAAGCCAGACAAAAGTATTCCATGCATATTCAGTACCTTTTCTACGGATTTTAACAAATAGTTTAATAGAAAAAAGTAAATTAACATAAATATCGAACCCCGAAGAAAATTTCAAATGGAAAGTCATAAGCAAATGGAAAATTCAAAAAGCTCAAACTCATCAAAGGAATGGATAACAGCTGTCATATTCCTGATTTTGGTATATGAACAAAGCACATAAGCAGAAACGAAAGACAAGAATACAAATATTTATCATACCACAAAACAACGACGGGATATAAAAGTTCATAGGCACGTCAAATGGATACTGCCAAACATAAGGTAAACAATCAAGAGTTCTGCAATGCTGTACATCGACAAAGAACGCAACATTTGGCATACCACATGCTTCACAAAAGGTAACTTGTAGAAACAAATACATAAAATTATTATGAACTTGGTAGCTATTTATATTATTACTTGCGTGTTATAGTGGTTTTTTTACTTGTCTTTGTAAACAAATATACTTTACTAGCTCACAGTACGTTGATTTTTGTTGAACGAGGAATACTGCTTTCTCAAAAGTTGCTAAGACAGGGCTATGAATCAATCAAATTTAGGTCATCACTCGAGACATTTTAATGTCGCCATCATGAGCTGATTGGCCATTATGACAAAAGTGTGTCAGAAATTATATCTGATATTTTTCCTCAGTCATTATTACCTTCCATCATTACCGAACTGAACAAAGAAATAACACGACGGGTGCCGTATACGGTGCAGGAAATGCTTACCCTTCCGGAGCACCTGATTTCACTCCCGATTTTTAGTGAAGTTCGTGTTGTTTCTTATTTATTATTTTTAACTATTGATGTAAATGTCCTTTGGTGTTTTGAGTCTTTGTTTACTCCTTGGTTTTGATTGTTATTGTCTTACTGTTAAGTCCATTTTTTGTAATATCCTTTTGTGCTGACACGAAGTATCATATGCATTTATATGGTCATTGTTATTAATTAAATGTTTACAAAACTTTACATTTTTAAAATTCTAAGACTTTTGTTTACCTCAGGAATTGATTACCTTAGATGTAAACACTTTAGGTATTTTTGGTTCTTATTGCTCTTCTACTTTGTTTACCTATTTAATTTATTTTTTTCAGCGTCACTAATGAGTATTTTGTGGACGAAACGCGCATCTTACGCAAATACAAAATTCCAATCTTAGTACCTATGATGAGATTATCGGTACTTATACATCTCGCCATTGTGTAATTGTGTTAAGGTCGTGCTTTGTTTTCTTGTTTTTCAGTTGCTTCTGTGCCTTGTCTTTATGTCATTTTGTTCTCTTTGTTGGTATATTTAATTGTTTTATAGTGGTTAATATCATACACAAATTGTTGACTGCTGTAGCTAAATTATGTCTTTGTTTTGTTCATACATTGTTATACCCCATTTACGCGTATTATGGTTTCTTGTCTGTGCGTCCGTCCGTCCGTCTGTCCTGCTTTAGGGTTATGTTTTTGGTCAAGGCTGTGTTTGATGAAGTTTAAGTCCAATCAACTTGAAACTTGGTACACAAATTTCACGGTCCACTGAACACCGAAAATGATAGTGCAAGAGGGACATCCGTTAACTATAGACACATTCTTGTTTGTAAATATTATGGAATTTCAAATGACTGTCATGCAAGTGAAAGCTTTAGCTAGCTATATAAACATTTTCTACATAAGGAATATTATAACAAGAAGGAGTTTACTGATAATGACATCTCTAGCAACCTCTTGTTTTGGATACAATTATAAAAGGCACATAAACTCAAACAAAAAAGGAATGGCGAAATAAATCGGGAGATAATTAATCCATAGGCCATTCAAAAATGACTGAAAGTGATTCAGCTTCATAATTGGTTTACATTGATATTCCAGAATACAAAACCCCAAAACATGGCTTTTCATAAAATTGAGAAAGGAAATGGTGAATATGTCAAAGCGACAACCACCCGACCATAGAGCAAACAACAGCCGAAGGCAACCAATGGGTCTTCAATGTAGCGAGAATTCCCGCACCCGTAGGTGTCCTTCAGCTGGCCCCTAAAATATGCATAATAGTACAGTGATAATGGACGTCATACTAAACTCCGAATTATACACAAGAAACTAAAATTTAAAATCATACAAGACTAACAAAGGCCAGAGGCTCCTGACTTGGGACAGGCGCAAAATTGCGGCGGGGTTAAACATGTTTATGAGATCTCAACCCTCCCCCTATACCTCTAGCCAATGTAGAAAAGTAAAACAATAACAATACGCACATTAAAATTCAGTTCAAGAGAAGTCCGAGTCTGATGTCAAAAGATGTAACAAAAGAAAATAAATAAAATGACAATAATACATAAATAACAACAGACTACTAGCAGTTAACTGACATGCCAGCTCCGGACCTCAATTAAACTGATTGAAAGATTATGTCTTCATCATATGAATATCAGGTACAATCCCTCCCGTTAGGGGTTTAGTATCATACTATCATAAAATATATGAGAAGAACATAACCCGTGTCATGCCAACAACTGTTTTTTTAGAAATAAATGTGTTTAGTTCCGATGCAAAGACCCTATCAGTGAATCAATGTTAAAGCCAAAATATGCAATCTTTAATGACCTGACAACAGTATCGTAACTATATCCCCTTTTAATAAGTCTATTTAAAGGTTTTGTTAGTTTCTGAGGAGAATACTGACATTTTTGTGCTTTATAAAGAATATTTCCATAAAATTTTGGATGTGAAATACCTGAACGTATAAGATGTCTGCATGTTGAGTTATATTTACGAATTATTTCCTTATACCGGTGATAAAATTTAGTAAATGTTTTGACCAGTTTGTGATATCGAAAACCCTGGTGTAATAATTTTTCAGTAATACATAAATTTCTCTCGCTAAAATCTAATACATTGTTACATACACGAGCGAATCGTACAAGTTGAGATATATAAACACCATAAGATGGTGACAAGGGAACGTCACCATCTAAAAATGGATAATTAACAATAGGAAATGAAAAATCATCTCTTTTATCATAAATTTTTGTATTAAGCTTCCCGTTTATGATATAGATATCAAGATCGAGGAAAGGGCAGTGGTCATTGTTATCATTAGCTTTATTTAAAGTAAGTTCTACAGGATAAATTTCTTTAGTATACATACTGAAGTCGTCATTATTTAGAGCCAATATATCATCCAAATATCTAAAAGTATTGTTAAATTTTTGTATCAAATGTTGTTTTGATGGGTCTTTGCTAATTTTAGTCATAAATTGTAACTCATAACAATACAAAAACAGGTCCGCAATAAGTGGTGCACAGTTAGTCCCCATTGGAATTCCAATAACTTGACGATATACGGAATCTCCAAAGCGAACAAAAATGTTATCAAGTAAAAATTCAAGTGCATAAATAGTATCAAAGCATGTCCAATTGACATAGTTCTTTTGTTTATTGCTACTAAAAAATGATCTAAAAGAGTTTGAACATATGTACTCGCATTCCGACTTTTTAAATGCCCAGTTAATTAGGGATGTGAATTTTTTCTTAATAAGAATATGAGGCAAAGTGGTATATAGGGTAGAAAAATCAAAACTTTGAACAGATTCAAAATCACCAATATATGCATGCAATTTATCAAGTACTTCCAACGAGTTTTTGACACTCCAAAAGTAATTAATTCCACTATTTTCAAAGGCCTTATTTGAACAATTTATTATCAGGTTTTTTATTGTACCAAGTGTACTAGTAAGTAAAACAGACAATTTAGTAGTTGAACAATGGCTGGAAGATGAAATAAATCTATATTTGTAAGGTTTTTTGTGCAGCTTCGGAAGCCAGTACATAGTTGGGACTTTCATTGTGTTTGGTTCTGCTTGTAAAGAAGTAGCTAAAAGTTTATGTTTGTTACAGATGTCGTTTTCTGAAAATGAAGTCAGTTGGAATGTTGGTGAATTCGTGATTTCCTTTTGCAGAACCTCTATATAAAATTTACGTCAAACAATAATGATATTATTAGCAGCTTTATCAGCCGGGACAAAAACAAATTCCTTGGCTAGTTCTGTTAGTTTATTTTTGATACGCGAAATAGGGTTTTTATAGTTTTTGTTGAGGGTAAAATGTTCTTTAAAATGTTGTATTCGAATATCAACTATCTTCATTACTGAATTAAAAAAAGAGTCCAAAGATTTTTTGTCAGCTTTTTCCCGTTTTACCCATTTCAAACAGTAGGCGCGGAGTGAGTCGTTGATGATATTACGACACTCATTCCAGTTAACAGTTGACGGGGGACGATATTTAGGTCCTTTACTGAGGAATGATTTCAACTCTCGGTCGCGAACGATGTTAAGGTCTCCTGTTATAACATGGGAAATTGGTCCATAGGTGTATTCTGAATTACTGCAATTACACGACATAGGTGTATTTTCAGTGATATTTACATCTTTACACAATTGGCTATAATTAAACACATATTTTCGGGTAGATTTCTTGTAAATATAACAAATGAGAGGGAGTTCAGTATTATCAAAATATCCAGGAATTTGGTCTTTAACAGAATGGTCGTTAAAAATACCGGCAATATTTACAAAATCAAAACCTTTATTGACATACTTTATTTTAATAAAATGTTTTTTATGATCTTCAGGGCGATCAATTTTTGGAAACAGTTTAGAATAACAATATGCCATTATAATTTGGACAATTTCATACTTAGGACTGTAATATGAAATTGTGTTGCAATCCTCTAAAATTTTATTTAATTTATTTATAGGTAAAGAACAAAGCTTGGTTAACAGATAATGTCTGCCGTTGTTTTTTGAAATGGAAATTAGGTCCGAAATATTTGTATGGTTGGTCCGAAATTTTCTTTGATTGCGATTTGTTCTGCGTCCATGAGAACGATTTTTACGAACAGTTTTAGAAACTATATCCAAAATGTTAACAGAATCGGTTCTTGATATATTGCCAATTCCCATGATATTATCATTAAGACCGAGAGGGTAGACTGTCTGTAATTTTTTAATCCAATTTAATTCATTTATTTTTCGTGATCGTACAAACTTGGAATGAGATTCACCAGGCTGCTTATTTACTACTTCTAAAGGTTGAACTGTTAAATATTTAATAGGATGACTGTGCTTCTTAAGATGTTGATAAATGATACTTTTGAATTTATTGGGTCTTTTAAAACGATACAGGTGTTCTTGCGTGCGTTTAGATAAATATCGCCCAGTTTCACCTACGTACTGAATACCGCATCCCGGTTTGTTTCATGTGAGTAAATAAATAATACTGTTTGTTTTTCAAGTAATATCAGTTTCAAAATTTAGAGAAAATGTGCGACCATTAAATGTGGACCTTACTGTATTGTTGGTGGAAAGACGGGGACACGTAAGTCATTTTTTGGCATGACACTTATCGATAGAAGGGTAACCACGATTTTTATTGTTAAAAACGTTAGCTATTGTAGTATTTTTAGATAAGCGATTCTGAAGATTGAGACGTGTAGATACCCTTTGAACGAGTTTAGTATTTAATATTTTTCCATTTCTAAGCTTCATATTTGTTTTTTGGTATGTAGATTTATTACAAAGGAGCAAAGACTGGCGTCCAGAATATGAACCATCACACAGTAGATTAAATTGTGTAAAAATGATAAAACTGTTCGGCTCAAGACGTCAAATGCTTATTGTCATAAGTTACCCGACAAATTTAACAAAAGATAGGGTATATCAAGGTAGCGACTGACGTCTGACTAAATAGATGAATGGGGCTGAATATTAAAATACTACTTTTTGATAGATATTCCTAAAGTAATGAACATAGAGAAGTTCTCGCTCGGACACACACTCCATAATCTAGTATAATATAAGAGCATAAACCTTAAGCACGGGGAGGCACTCTACTGTCTCCACACGGCACTAAAGACAAACTCTGTAAAAAATAAAATTGAGAAAGGAAATGGTGAATATGTCAAAGCGACAACCACCCGACCATAGAGCAAACAACAGCCGAAGGCAACCAATGGGTCTTCAATGTAGCGAGAATTCCCGCACCCGTAGGTGTCCTTCAGCTGGCCCCTAAAATATGCATAATAGTACAGTGATAATGGACGTCATACTAAACTCCGAATTATACACAAGAAACTAAAATTTAAAATCATACAAGACTAACAAAGGCCAGAGGCTCCTGACTTGGGACAGGCGCAAAATTGCGGCGGGGTTAAACATGTTTATGAGATCTCAACCCTCCCCCTATACCTCTAGCCAATGTAGAAAAGTAAAACAATAACAATACGCACATTAAAATTCAGTTCAAGAGAAGTCCGAGTCTGATGTCAAAAGATGTAACAAAAGAAAATAAATAAAATGACAATAATACATAAATAACAACAGACTACTAGCAGTTAACTGACATGCCAGCTCCGGACCTCAATTAAACTGATTGAAAGATTATGTCTTCATCATATGAATATCAGGTACAATCCCTCCCGTTAGGGGTTTAGTATCATACTATCATAAAATATATGAGAAGAACATAACCCGTGTCATGCCAACAACTGTTTTTTTAGAAATAAATGTGTTTAGTTCCGATGCAAAGACCCTATCAGTGAATCAATGTTAAAGCCAAAATATGCAATCTTTAATGACCTGACAACAGTATCGTAACTATATCCCCTTTTAATAAGTCTATTTAAAGGTTTTGTTAGTTTCTGAGGAGAATACTGACATTTTTGTGCTTTATAAAGAATATTTCCATAAAATTTTGGATGTGAAATACCTGAACGTATAAGATGTCTGCATGTTGAGTTATATTTACGAATTATTTCCTTATACCGGTGATAAAATTTAGTAAATGTTTTGACCAGTTTGTGATATCGAAAACCCTGGTGTAATAATTTTTCAGTAATACATAAATTTCTCTCGCTAAAATCTAAAACATTGTTACATACACGAGCGAATCGTACAAGTTGAGATATATAAACACCATAAGATGGTGACAAGGGAACGTCACCATCTAAAAATGGATAATTAACAATAGGAAATGAAAAATCATCTCTTTTATCATAAATTTTTGTATTAAGCTTCCCGTTTATGATATAGATATCAAGATCGAGGAAAGGGCAGTGGTCATTGTTATCATTAGCTTTATTTAAAGTAAGTTCTACAGGATAAATTTCTTTAGTATACATACTGAAGTCGTCATTATTTAGAGCCAATATATCATCCAAATATCTAAAAGTATTGTTAAATTTTTGTATCAAATGTTGTTTTGATGGGTCTTTGCTAATTTTAGTCATAAATTGTAACTCATAACAATACAAAAACAGGTCCGCAATAAGTGGTGCACAGTTAGTCCCCATTGGAATTCCAATAACTTGACGATATACGGAATCTCCAAAGCGAACAAAAATGTTATCAAGTAAAAATTCAAGTGCATAAATAGTATCAAAGCATGTCCAATTGACATAGTTCTTTTGTTTATTGCTACTAAAAAATGATCTAAAAGAGTTTGAACATATGTACTCGCATTCCGACTTTTTAAATGCCCAGTTAATTAGGGATGTGAATTTTTTCTTAATAAGAATATGAGGCAAAGTGGTATATAGGGTAGAAAAATCAAAACTTTGAACAGATTCAAAATCACCAATATATGCATGCAATTTATCAAGTACTTCCAACGAGTTTTTGACACTCCAAAAGTAATTAATTCCACTATTTTCAAAGGCCTTATTTGAACAATTTATTATCAGGTTTTTTATTGTACCAAGTGTACTAGTAAGTAAAACAGACAATTTAGTAGTTGAACAATGGCTGGAAGATGAAATAAATCTATATTTGTAAGGTTTTTTGTGCAGCTTCGGAAGCCAGTACATAGTTGGGACTTTCATTGTGTTTGGTTCTGCTTGTAAAGAAGTAGCTAAAAGTTTATGTTTGTTACAGATGTCGTTTTCTGAAAATGAAGTCAGTTGGAATGTTGGTGAATTCGTGATTTCCTTTTGCAGAACCTCTATATAAAATTTACGTCAAACAATAATGATATTATTAGCAGCTTTATCAGCCGGGACAAAAACAAATTCCTTGGCTAGTTCTGTTAGTTTATTTTTGATACGCGAAATAGGGTTTTTATAGTTTTTGTTGAGGGTAATGTTGAGGGTCATGTTGATATGTGACCCTTTCCTCTAGTGTACGTTTGCTAAGACTTAAAAGTGCTTATCAAATATGATTATCAATGTTTCATTTTTACTATAAAAATACTGAATCTCGACAATCAAACGGGATTTAATTACCAAGACCATGACAAGATTTAACCGGTTATAATTTTATATTTAAGAATGTAGTTTTAAAAACGAGTGTGTTGAGGAAGGTACTCGGAGAAAACATGGTTGTGTTGATTATGAATGTAGTATTAAAACGACCGACAAAGCACAATACGCTTCAATGAACCCAGTTTCTTATGGTATGCTTATTCAATAGATTGCTGTGACATATAGTTGTTAACCGCTTTGTAATTTGGTCTCTGTTGCTCAAGGCCAATCATACTATATCTTATTATTTTTACTTTTACAATAGAAAAGGAGGAACAGGTTTTAGGTTAAACTTTTAAAATACAATCATGGGTCACCGACCTCATTTTTATGGTATTTACTACCGCTATGACGTTACGCTCATTTCGATATTTTGTGGTGTAACTAATTTGAATGATATATAACGTGAAAACGAAGTCGGTGAACCCGTGATTATTTTACATCATTTAGACAGAAATTCTAACAAGTATCTACCAACAACATATAGGTTTTGTTTTAAAAATCTATGGAGTAAATTTAAGGTTATAAGATATTAGGACAAATTTAGGAAACGTTTTTCGCTTATTTAAAGTGCTTTGTATACAAATATTCACATATTTTGAAAGACTTCAGTTGGTTATATTTCAGCTAAAAAGATATTAAAATGCATTATTTTTCTATTTTAGTTATAGTTCAACTAGCCAAAAATGTATGCCAAATTTTACCAAAATCAGTGTCATAGTAATTATCTGTTACTTGACCTTATGCAAATGGCAAAATCAAAAGATCAAACACATCAAACCAATGGATAAAAACTGTCATATTTAAAATACTACATAGAGAAAAACAAAGTTTCAGGTGATCCGGAACGGTAAGCCCACCGTTATATGATTAAATTATATGTTACACTTTTTTCTAGCATGTAAAGATAAAAGTGGTAATTGCCTTGCTACCAATGAGGAAATAGAAGAAGATTGTTCACTCTATAGATGTGAAGGCCAGGCAAACAGCAAATTCCCACAGCTGGAAAGAGTTGGTGGAGGTTGTAACATTAAAAGTTTTTATTACCTATATTTAATATATTTCAAAAGAATATTATTGTTTACAGTTTTAAATATATGAAACATTGTTATATAAGTCTAAAATGACAAGATATCCCATTTTTTTGTGCAAATTGATGATACTCAATTCTCATAAACGTCTTTAAAGAACTGCCATATATCAGTAGTACATTTAAGGATTTCAGAACTATAAAATATAATTCCTGTTATGAAGAAAAGATCTGAAAATCAAACAAAACTTGATCTTTTCCTGGGAATCAACTTTTTCTCCCACAGTAAAGTAGGAAGAAAGGAATACCCCGAAAATTCTTTTATTTCAAACAATTGCTTCTTTTGTCTGTTCTTGGATTATCTTCCTCTTTAATCGATTACGCAATAACGTTATCTCCACCAGAGATCAGGCAGCCACATACTGAAAGGCTGATGAACCAGAGTGATTAATTCCTTTAATTCAGGGACTATCTTGGTTTTCAGCAAAGGTCTTTTCGAAAAATAGTTTTTTCTGGAAAATGTTCAACACAACTGATGCATATACTTTTATACAAATAAATCGATCAAATTTGCAGACAAAAATCAGTTTAAAAAAAACAAATAAAGAGATTGTGGAAACCCAGCAATACGAAATCATTTTCTTCATTTGTAATGTGTAAAGTGCGATTAAAAGACGCTAGAATAATTAATTTTCGATCGTTCTTTTTATACAAATCAGTTAACATTTTCTTTAATATTTAATAAAAGAAATCATTATTTGGGATAACGTTTTTACGATTTGTAAAACTGATTTTCCGAAATTCTTGTTCACAATTTGGATAGAAGAATTGAATAAAACGCTTCTATGTCAGCTTACCTGAAACGAGTTGTGGTTATTGACAGAAATAATAAAACTGTCTTGATATAATAAATTCAGTAATACATTTCTTACACTTTTTATGCAGGATGTAAAGTCAATGGTGTTTGCAAAGATGAGAACTCAGTCTGGACTGATGAAAGTTCTTGTGTTGATTATAAATGTGAACGAGAGAAGAGAAGTGGTAACACAATATACATGGTACAAAGACCTGTGAAAGTTGGTCAGTATAGTCATGTTATTGACATGAGCTTCGAAGCGAATTGTTTGAACGATCATTTATATCTAAATTTGCTTTGAAATATAAGTCATATGATACAATATAAATACTGAGGCTATACAGAAGATTTCTTTATTTGTCATTCAAATTTTGTTTAAATACAAAGTTATTGAAAAAGTTTCTTGATCCAAGTTTGATGCTTAATTTTTATTTTGTCAGTCTGAGAATTTAACTATTGTAATGTTATTGATACAATCCAATTGGTATGTAAGTTTTTGTCTATCGATTCTGATGAAACTATGAATATTGAGGTGGATCGGGACTATTCTACTGCGCATTATTTCACGCATGAATAACCATGCATACGAAAAGTTTGTGTCATAAATTCACTATTATTTTTTTAAATATTTTGATTGATTAAATATGTTTAATTATTGTACTTATATCACTAAAAAAATATCATCGTTATTATTGGTATCTGTATAAGACTCAAAATGACATATCACCAAATTTCACCATTTTCCCGACAAAAGTTTTAGATTTTGAAGCTATATTTCAGTTATTTATATTACAGTTTCTGACCAAGTGTCACAGAACGTTATTTTGATATTCCGATAAAATATGTCACCACCTCTATTTTCACTATCCTTTCATTGAAGAACGATCCCTTTTGCATACCTTTTAAAAAGTAATATTTTGAGCTTAAATGGTCCGGGACGCTCTATTTTGTTTTCGACGAATTTGATTCACTCTCTTTAAAGATTAAAATAAAAAAATACTGTACTTCTGACAGAAACGTCGAATAGGCCCGAGTCTCCTTAAGCTTATTTTATTATACACAATTTCAATGATTTGTTATAAAATATATGATTTTTTTCCTTCTTAAAAAGGTTGTCGCCATGATGGTATATGTCGTTACAATGGTGAGAAGTGGCCATTAGCCAGCAGACCATGTTTCCAAGTAGAATGTACAGTAACCAAAACGCCCGGCAGCTCATATGGCTTTAAACGATTACTGAGTACATCACCAAGTGGCAAGTGTTCGATAATCATTGTTTAATGTCATGCCAATGTATGTAGTACATTTTAGTTATGCTCTTTAAGATTGTATATCTGTAAAAGTAGATGTATAATTTACTGTGGATTAAATATTATTCGTATACAGGTAAACCATTTCAATGTTCAACGGAATACAAATGTATTTAAAGTTGAATTCAGACTTTGGCAGAACCACGAAATCACATGTCTACGAACATGCTAGGTTTCCGCAATCAACAAAAATTTGAACCTACGAAAATACGAAAATAAATGAATCCATAGTATTATGCGCTTATTATTTTGTTACACATATTTGCTCAACCAAGGATACTCAAATAACTGTACAGAAATATTTTCTCGACTTGCACGCTTAAAAAATCCTGGAAACCTTAATTTAATGTCAATAATGACGCAAATAAATCAGCAATGTAAACGCGTTTAGATTGCAGATTTATTTGCGTCATTATTGGATTCAAACATTATTTTCATAGATTACATGAAAACGGAAATTTAACTACATTTTAAAATACTCCGTACCAAAAAACAAATCTGAAGCTTCTCCACCTACAAATTTCTTTTATACATCTTATAAAGTTTCCATAGCTTTCGATTGTTCCGGATGAGAGCAAATGCAGAAAGCGCTTCGGGCAAATCAATTCATATTGTCTCATTTTCACTATCTAATGTCCGTTTTAAAGTAATGAAAATGCATCTTCATGTACCTATATTGAAACAAATTATATCTTACTGTTTTCATCTACAATTTTAAATGTCAACGAAGTAATTCTTTACATCCGATTATTTTCAAGAAAAGTTATAAGCATGGGTTAAAGGAAAGTATATATAGACACAATGTTTCAACACACTATTTGAATATATTTATTATTAACCTTCTCTCAGGATGTGTCGTAAACGGAATATGCCGTGAATATGGATACACAAACTATGTTGGATGCATTCAATATAAATGTCAGTGGGATGAATTAAGACGAATGGCAACATACAGATATGCCAAAGGAGGTATAAACTCCCTTTCTCGTTTTTTTAATTCTAATTTTTATTTCTAATTCACTTTTCTCTAAAGAATATTGAATGGGTCCGTTTAGTTATTGATATCATTTAACAAATGAGGCGAAGGACACTTAAGGGAAATTCAAACTTGCAAGTCAAAACTAAGCTGATAACGACACTGGAAAAAAAGAAAAATAACCCAGACAATCAACAGTACACAACATTAAAAACTAAACAATGATCTCAGCTGCTCCGGAAGGGTACGCAGATCTCACTCCATATGTGGCATTTTTCTTGTTGATCATGGCATTTAAATTCTATCGACTAGTCTTAATCAGGGGGGATAAAGGTATTGAGTTCTTCATCTGACAATTTTACCTGTTTAATAGTCTTTTATTTTATATAAGTAGACGTGTGAAATTAACACAAATTGGATTTAATCATAATGATAGTCAGTCTTTCTATTCATTAATATTCCCCTTTCAGTAAAACTATATAATTCTGTTAGTATTCCAGCTGTTTTTGTTAACAATACACTGTTTTATAAGTTATTATTATTGTCAACTACCGAAGAGTCTATCTGGATAATAATGAGGGCTAGTTTATTATAACAATGCTCTTTAAAAAATGTATACTAATATTATAGAATAAGTGTTAGACACACGATGGATATATTTTTTTTATTCAAGGTTGTAAAGAATACACAACTTCAAACTGCCATGACGTTGGTGCAGAATGGACTGAAACTTATGGAAAAACAACTTGTTTGAAGATGAAATGTAAAAAGTCGGGCAACTCATTCACGTACGATGTGGGCTATTGTAAGTATTAAGAATGGTCATACATCAAATGTGCTATAAGGAATCACCAAAAATCCTTGTTCGTACAACAGACCATACATCAACCACAAGAACGGACAAACAACAACGATTATTCATGGCATAGATAACCTGACTCGGTACAGATAAAACATTAAGTGAGATTAAATCTATTTTGCGTACATACTCATATTTGGCTATCTGTAATCAAACTAAAAATATACTCATTACAAAAGCTGCAAAGAAGAGGTACTAATGGGGTATGCACACAACTTAAACAATGAAATAAAGTATATTATATTGTTTTGTTAAACATGGGTTAAAGTGTGTTTTTGTCTTAAAGAAGCTTAGGCAGTTTGAAGATTCTGACAGTTAAAACATGGAGAAAGCATTCCTTCAGTAGAAAATAAGACGATTTAGTATGATTGTCCATCAGACAACTCTTCATCAACGACCAAATGAAACAGAATTTAACAGCTAACAGGTTCCACCCACAAATACAAAATAATTTGCAGAGTGTCAGTATGATTTGAAAGTCCCATACCATCTTTCAAGTCAGTAGCCATTGCGGTTGACAGATGTGAGAAATCTCCGGAATCTCAATATGTTTTTCATTAGTTTAATTAACATCCCAATAATAATAGAAAAAAATACCGTGTTATATTAACTTTTTACGAGAAACACCATATTAACAAGAAAAACTGATGATGATACCGAATTTAGATGTTAGTGAGTATTCCATGGTTTGTGGTATCTGTAACTCTGTAAATGCAACTAGCATGTTTGCTGTTTCAAGTTCATTTTCTTTACATGCATAAGACAACATTCATTACATATTGTAAATCACACAATACAAGATGCAGCAACGAAAACCTCTGAACTTGTCGTTTAATAATGTTTCTTTTACAGTGTGCCAAGACGCTGATGGATATTGTGTTAACCCTGGACAAAAATTTGAGGCTTTAGGATATAATGGACAGAGGCGTAAAAATTGTTACTGTAAACAAACGGGATCTCATGTTTCAACCGTTTGTACAGCAAGTCATAATTATTAATATGATTATAAAGCAATATTCATATGAGAGTTAAATAAAAGAGGGTAAAACAATCTTTGAGTTTTTGTTAATTCTATCTGACATTATATTCTATATAAATTGTCTATTTTTCTGTATTTTGTCATTTTGTCATTAATTTTTATTTTTCCTTATGGGTTATACATTGTTTTTAAATATTTTTTTTTATTTGTAACAAATAAGGATATATTTTAATTTCTTAATCATTTTAGTTATATGTTTCTATGGGGGCTATTACTCATGCTCTATCATTTCCAAACAAACTCTCTCCCAAAATTTGTTTGTTTTTCTATGTATTGATAACGCTGCTGTTAATTGTACATCCTCCATAGCTGAAGAATCGCTAATTGAGGAGAAGTCATATATTTAAGATAGAGAGAAACTGGGACCAATGTCTACACCTTGATTAACTTTTTTCAGATATATATCATGTATATATCAACCGAAAAATTACCGCCACATCCGTTACTTTTTATTCCTTTGACCATCAATGTTAATTGAAGAACCTTTGTTAGAACACTCAAATCACCTTTCTTGTTAATATGTTGTCTGAGAAATTTTGAAATTACTTTTGACTGAAGAGTGTTGAAAAAATAAAGCTGTAACGTAACAAACAAATAATGTATATAGTAGACGTTAACTAACATATCATAAAAAACCATCTAGCATGATCTCAATAAAACAATATTCAACACATGTTACCATATACAATAATATTTTTGCAATGTCTAACCGAAGCAGTGATATTGTTGAGTTGCTCCCCGTTTTCTACATGTACAAATCAGAATTAAAAAACTTAATGGGTCTATAAATGCCCATGCTACGTCAATCTTTCACGACCCTAATGTTGCAAAACACTTATCCTACCTTAATGACAAATATGTTGTTGTCCTCGCAGATACAGCCCCAAACAACACCGCGTTTGTATGTAAAACTCATTACATTAACTGCTTGCTAAACGAATTAGGTATTGACAATTCACTTGGAAACCCAACATATACCCTCACGCCACTTACCAAAGAGGAAATCCTGGATAATCATAGGTCTGTTCTATTTTCCTTTGGAATTTCAACCAAAGATGATGAACTGGATCTGCCATCACTATATTGGATTACTAAACTGCATAAGTGTCCATACAAACAACGGTATCTTGCTTGGTCTTCCAAGTGCTCCACGAAACCTCTTTCTAAATTATTAACCTCTATTTTATCAGCAATTAAAGACGGGCTTCAAAGTTATTGTGAAACTGCCTATTCTAAAAAAAATTCCTCAAAAATTTTAAAGTTGTATTTCCAATTGATGGATTTAGGCTCACGATATTTCGGACCTTTCGATAACACATTTCGTAGAGAAGTGTTATTAACAATGTTGAGGTCACCGGTTATAACGTGGCCAGCAGGATTATATGTGAATTGGGAACAAGCACAAGTGCAATCAGGAGGTTTAGCCTTGAAGTCGTCAATATCGAGATCCTGCAAAACGTGTTTGTAATTGAAAATTTTAATTATAGGTTTGGTATAGGTATAAGAAATGATTGGTACAGACTGGTCTTTGAAATAAGGAGGTATTTTCGATTGAACTAATTGATGATGAAGGATATTGCCTAAGTTGACGCCATCGATACCTTTGTTGGCAAAGGAAAGATTAAGGAAAGATCTTTTCTCTTTTTCATCTTTGCCAATGCGGACTGGCTTGAAAAGTCTGTGACTTGCAATATCCAAAATTATAGCTGTAATTTTGTATTGGTTTGAATGCGGGTTTGTAACAGTGGATTCCAAACATAAATTGAACAGAGAATGAAGTTTTGAAAGGAGTAATGAATAAAGTTTAGTGCGAATGTGCTGAAACTGACATTATCAAGATGCTTGATTTCTTGATTGACAACATATTTGTTACGTTCGGAGGACGTGTTTTTTTTCAACAGACTATCGGCATTCCAATGGGAACGAATTGTGTCCCTCTTCTGACCGACTTGTTTCTTTATTATTATGAGACTAACTTTCTTAGGAAGAAAGATAAGAAGTAAGAAATGTCCGTTAACTCTACTTTCCGCTATATAGATGATGTTCTTTCACTAAATAATTAAAAATTTGGTGACTATGTCGAACGCATCTATCCCATTGAACTAGAGATACAGAATACAACAGATATAGTTAAGTCGGCCTCATATCTTGACTTACATCTAGAAATTGACAATGAGGGTCGATTGAAAACAAAACTTTACGACAATAGAGATGATTTCAGCTTTCCAATTGTGCGCATTTCTAAATAGCAACTTCTAGCAGCACCTGCATACGGTGTATATATCCCCTAATTGATACGATATTCCCGAGATTGCATTTCCTATCATGCTTTTCTTGATAGAGGGTTGTTGCTGACAAAGAAGCTATTAAATTAAGAGTTCCAAATGGTGAAGTTGAAATCATCTCTTTGTTAATTTTACGGACGTCATTACGAGTTGGTTGACCGTTATGGAATAACCGTTTCACAAATGATATCGGATATGTTCCTTACGTCGTTACTACAACCCCCTTCCCTTTCATAAATGTGATCTACCGAATTAGACTATTTACCAGATTTGTTATCTCATAAGCAACACGACGGGTGCCACATGGTGAGCAGGATCTGATTACCCTTCCGGAGCGTCTGAGATCACCCCTAGTTTTTGTTGGGGTTCGTGTTGCTTATTCTTTAGTTTTCTATGTTGTATCATGTGAACTATTGTTTGTCTGTGTGTCCTGTCCTTTTCATTTTTAGCAATGGCGTTGTTAGTTTATTTCCAATTTATGAGTTTGACTGTCCCTCTGGTATCTTTCGTCCCTCTGTTTATTTTTCTATTTTACATTTTAACAAGGTTTGCCAATTGGGACATATAAAAGATATCAAATGATTACCAGGAAAAAAAGTTCTGCAAGAATCTCATTTTACTCATTGTTTAAAGTCATAATTTAAAGACGGAAATTGTTTTAAATTGACGAAAACATATTTGAGAAAGTTAATTTGAACAATTTTAAGGGGTTTTCCAATGAAACTTAAAATGTCCTTTCAAGTAGATATGGCTTATCAAGCTGACCACATGCACATAGGTGTATTCAATCACATACGTGTAAATAAAGTTTACAGTGAATGTATAGACAACTTTCGAGTTC